>NW_007381527.1:3267-12711 GCF_000475195.1 Diaphorina citri | reverse complement strand
TGGTTGGCGGGACAGTGTGAAGTGTGGAGAAGTAAATTCTTAGCTAGCAGGTAAGTAAAGGGTTGGTGGAAATGGAATAAAGGTTCTGTTTTTGTTTGAGATAAATGGACATCTATACAATAGAAATGGAGAGCATAGTACTTCAGGATGGACTTGAGAAAAAAAAAAAAAAAGGAAAAAGAAAAAAATGTAAGTGCCTACCTACTTATGCTTTGGTATTTTGGTAAATGTTTACATTTGTCTTGAAATCTCTGGCTTTTTGTCTATCAGCCAAGCAGAATATGGTCTCATATAGTCATCTTGGATTATGATAACACATTGCAGGACCTGAAACTGTAGGTACTCCTGCTATAAATGTATCTTGAAAGAGGGTGGATTATTTTATGAAATTGTTTGTTTTCTGTTCCCCCTCAGCTTGATGGTGGAGGAGTTAGCCAAATGGAAAGCAGCCCTGACTCAGAAAGTATGTGATTATCAGGATATCACCAGGAAAATCCTCACTGAACACCAAATCACTCATGTGGCTACTAGCAAAACTTATACGTAAGTTTTTTTACAGGGCTGAAACTGTATTGGTAGGTAACTGCTGTTATGTGTCTGGTTGCTCCTCTCTTGAGAGAGCTATGTAATTTATCACTGTGACCTGTGATATTACTGTGACACTATTGTGACCTATGTAAGTAGTTCCACCGAGACAGATTTACCAGTCAGTTTGTATCCGTCACAGCTCCACCACTGTTGTGTTGTGGTCAAGAAAACACTTCGACGTATCCCACTGTAAATAGATTGCTCAAAAAGCAGAATACTTTGTAGGTCATTACGATGGACAATAAGTAAACATAAATAGAACCATGATGGACTTTTCAAAGTAAACTATTCTGGTGACTCAAGGCTAGAAGTCGAGTGACGATTTCAAGTGATATTGCGCCATTGTCGAAACCTATTGAACGTCCAGATACCTATATCCTAAGTATACCCAAGTACCAAGTAGAAATAGTATAAACAAAATGTTCTTCGGGAGGTAGGTAGGTAGGTAGGTAGGTAGGTAGGTATAGGTACCTGGGTAAGAATAACTGTGAGGTATGTAGGTACCTACATAATACATACGTTCACTCGGAACGAAAAAATTGCCGATGCGAAAATTTTTCAATAACTTGCCCTTCATCTAGGTTGATAATTTGATATAAATATTATAAATAATTTATAGGGTTTAAATTACAGGGTGCAGGATCACAAAGATCACCCAGCTTGAGTGGAACTGGGAAAAGCCAGAAGCACGTAATTGCCCAGATTGCCATCCATACAGATACTAATCTCGTGCAATGTTGCTTAACCTCAGTGATCCATTGGGAACTGATGCATTTAACGCGCTATCGCCGCTGACTTTAAGTATAAGTCGCGCTTTATTCAGACTGTCAGCCTAGGCCTCTAGAACAAGTAGTTCCATTATACTAACAGATTTTAGCAGTGCTTATGTTTTAGCTAAATTCCCTTTATTATTTTTTCCTCAAGTAAAGTTCATCTTCCATCTCATGATAGGAACCTAGCCATCTTGGGATTTAAAGGATACCTATACTTACCTCCATTAATTAAGTACCTAGCTAAGGTCTTTTTCTCGATTTGATTGGAGAAATTTAGATTTTCGTATTTTTTTCCTTGATGGATCAGAAATTTGAAAAATGACGCAAATTAATGAATTGTATATTATTCTTTGAACTTCCAAATCTTTGAAACACTTCAAATAATTGGGTCTACGGCACATTAATTGGATTGGATGTTGTCATTAGTCATTCGAATGGTTAGTAGGTAGATAGGTAGGTAGTAAGATTAGTAGGCAAGCATCTTTTAATCTCACTGGCTATTATAACGGCTTAAACGCTTAATCCTAAGTATTAGGTAACAACATAAGCAATAGTCCCAACACCTACGTAATTGCATTCATTATCGGACTCATAGGTATACCTTCCTTGATCTTAATGAAAATGTTACCCAAGTAGGGAGGCACCTACCTAACTGAGGGGCCAAGAGGTAAAACGGACTAAACCACACTAACTTCATTTTGAGATGCACTTGAGTGTTGTGAGTTAGCTGTTAGCCCACCTTACCATCTTCATAGCTTTGTAACTACAGCTGATATCGTTATAATTCATCTACCAGCAGATAGAGGGCGTTTCGGGCTGTGAGTTAGTCCAAAAAACTGAAAAAATCCAAAAATGTGGGTTAGTCCGGTTTACCTCTTGGCCCCTCAACTATTATTACTCTACTCTCAAAACAACATTAAATCAAATGAAATTTCCAAAGGTAGGTATGTAGGTACCTAGGTAGGTTACAAAACGTCGCATCGCATGTTAATAAGTATTAAACCCACCCTCAGCCAAGTAGATAACCCATAAAAAAGAAGAAAAAATCCAATAATACCTACTAAACTTAGTAATAATACATTACCTACCTATATTAACATAATTCGGATGAACATTTAGCAGTGAGCAATAATCGCGTTCATGGATAGGTAGAGGTAATTAAAAATTAAAATACCTAATAAGAGTGACTCAATTTTCATGATTATTTGATGAGCATGAAAATTGCCGAAATACCTAGGTACCTACCTACCTACCTGATTTTCATCTTCTCACGGTGACACTAATTACCTTGGAACAAACTATTGATTGCCAAGGATTCTTCCAACACCTTGAGAAAGATGTACCTAAGAATACCTATAGATACCTATAGGTACCTACTGTGTTTATCTCACGAATAAGCAAAGTAAAGTAAGAAGTTGGTACCTACCTAGGCGTCTACAAAGGAGTCCCCACCCTGGACCCTAGCCTAGACCTGACACAAGAGAAATAAAGAAACCATGCTACAGAATACAAGCGGCCTTTAACGCAACGTCTTGAACATAGTCCAGATTCCGACCCTCGCTGAAAATAAAGAAATTGAGCTGAATACCTAGGTTTTTTTTTTTTAGGTAGGGTACCTAGTTACCTACTTTACTTACCAAAACGTCATGTCGAACATCATGAGAGAGCTTTAGGCGATCAGCTATCCTTCCAGATTATGAATGTAAGTATAGGTACCCAGAATCATCCCAAAATCGCAAAGCTAAACTGTTCAGTCGTTCACGTGGCAAATCGGCACCGAATATTTGAAATTATCAATGTGATTTCAAACGTTCCGAGTGTTAACGAGTAATATCGCAGTATTTTAAGTTTCTAATATTAAAGTTTACACTTGATATGTTCTTGTTATACTATGCTCTTTTACTCGTAACTTTAATTTATGTCCTAGAATAAAAACTTCGTATGCATTTATTAGATTTTGATAGTTCATTTTGTATTGTTTCTGTGTTCTGCTTGTCTGTGGGTTTAAGTTAGTGGGCAAGTTGCTATTAAAATTGATAATTGACCAGGTACGAAAGTTTTACCCTTCCGTCGCCGACAAAAATAGACTCCTCTAAATATGTGATTTTTGTCAAGATGAGCACCGGTACAGATATCAACCACGCCTAACGTAACTTAACATTAAAGATCCGTCGGAAACTGGTACATTTGACGTGCTATAGCCACAAGATCGGCATTACTCAGTCATAAAGCCAGTATGACAAACATGGTTTACTCAAATATTATTGAAGGAAGTTCCGGTTTAAGTGAAGCGTGTTTTTAAGTATCTTTTACTTTAACTCTTTTAACTGTCTGAGACTTCGTGTTATCATTACCAACAGTGTCTCTTTTATGAACATGTAGCCCTTTATTCTTGTAACCCTTTCGTCCTTCATTATGTTACTGCTTAGTCGAGAATGATCACCATTTCCTGCATTCTACTATGCATCATCCATGTAACATTTATAGAAGTCCGCTGCACCAAAGTTATAAAACCAGAACCCTTGTCATCTCAAGTACCAGGGAAGAAATTAGAAATCACTGCAAGTATTATTGAAGAAATGAACAAACTTGAAGACAATTTACACCGACTGGAGAAGTACATGCATGATATGGAACGCAACACACATGAGCTGGTAGACAGTGATGACATTGACATTCGTCTACTAAAACGTGACAAACTAGTGGAAAATACGGACTCTGAGTTAGCAGTAAACAGACGGAATGAAGGACTGGTAGAAAAAACGGTGCGTGGACATTCGAAAGTATCTGGAATAACTAATACCAAAGCAGTGCCCATGGTAAGAGATGCGAAAATGACATTCCCTGGACCTGTATCAGGAAATAACAAAGGAACATTCCGTGATTTCAAAGCAAAAGATATGAAAATATTCCATGATCCTAAAGCAAGAGTTGTCAAAGATGATGTTGTAACAACAGATGTCAAAGTGGCATGCCATGATCCCATAACAAAAGATGCCAAAGTGGCATTTCATGATCCCATAGCAAGAGATTCCAAACTGGCATTCCATAATCCCATAGCAAAACATGTAAAACTGACATTCCATGATCCCATTTCAAGAGATACCAAAGTGGCATTCCATGATCCTATAGCAAGAAATGTTAAAGTGGCATTCCATGATCCCATATCAAGAGACACCAAAATGGCATTCCATAATCCCACAGCAAGAGGTGCTAAACTGGCATTCCATAATCCCATAGCAAAAGATGCTAAACTGGCATTCCATGATCCAAATGCCAAACTGGCATTTCACGGCCATAGTCACCACAACCACGCCCATCACCATATGAGTAGTAACTACCAGAGACATTCGTACAATAGAAACCAGATCCACTATCGCATACACAAGGCTAGGGGGCTCAGGAATAGCAATGCAATGAATAGAAAAGCCCCCGCCTCAAATCACCACGTGCCTCATTTGAAACTGAAAATACACGAGCCGCATGGCAAAGACAATGCTACCAAGTCCTCGTGATAATTCGGGATTTTTCAATGTTATCGGTAGATATTTTATTTATTAATGGTTAGATGGATAGAGTGAACTTAACAAAGGCGGTCTCTTATCGCCCCAGAATCGAGAAAAACAGGACTAAAATTACTGTGGAGGGTGCCAGCCTAGTTAGCTTAGTTGGTAGTGCGTCTGCCTCGTAAGCGCTAGGCCGCGGGTTCGATTCCCGCCCGGGGCGGATTTTGATCCTGATGGGATAATGTTCGTTCTCGGAACGGCTGGCTCTCTCCTATCCTGTCTTCCTTCTCTCTTCGATTTTGGGACGATAAGACCATAGCTGTTACAGTTCCCTCTGTCAAACCTCTTTAAAAAAACTGTGGAGGGTAAAATTCCATTCCTCAATTGGGATTGAACCCGCGCCTTCCTGTTTACCAAACGAGCGTCTTGACCACTACACCACCGAGGCAGATTCCACCTAAAAAGTTCGGTTTTATCTAAAATTAAAGACCTTACCAAGTTGGGCTATATATCTCGGGATTGAGATCAGTCGAGTTGGAGCTCTACAACCTCAGTTCACAATTGAACTTGTTTTTTTTTTTATATAAAAAAAAGGTTTGACAGAGGGAACTGTAACTGCTATGGTCTTATCGTCCCGAAATCGAAGATAGAAGGAAGACAGGATAGAAGAAAGCCAGCCGTTCCGAGAACGAACCTTATCTGATTAGGATAAAGGTCGCCCAGGACGGGAATCGAACCCGCGACCTAGCGTCAACAAGGTTTGTCTTTACAGTTCCTGCTTTTGAGAGAGAAATAAATCAAAGACAAGGTTTTGTGAGTTAATATTTTTTTGTATACTTTTTTTTTAATATTATAAAATAATACCTAGATTAATATTAGACACTTGAAAAAAATGTTGGCTAGAATAAGTGTTAAATAAATATCGATTAATAAATAAGTAAAAAATATATGCTCTAATTTTTTTCGTATAAGGCAATAATAATGTTAAGACACATAAATAGGACAGGCTAAGGCAGTAATAAATCAAACTGCGAGATTTCTTATTCATCGTGAATAAAAATAAATCCATGCGAAATTCCGAATCTTATAATTCTAATAGACAGAAAACTATAATGCTGAACACATAGTCACTAAAAGCGAAAAAAAAATCGTTTTCCATCTTCAATAAAACGCAACTGAGAAATGGCAAAATTACCTTGAACAATCAATAAATAACTATTCATATACTGGGTTAGTATTAATAATGAAAAAAAATCTAATATTATTGAGTACCAACCTATTTTACGAGTAAAATCTAACTTGCAAACCTCCGAAGCTTGAAAAAGGGATGAAACCATCTCATTGTGTTTTAGGAAGTTGTATTTAGCCCCGGGGTCACAAAGTCAGTTTAAACTGGGTTTAAGTAATCTGATTGGCTAAATTTTTTTATACATCAACCAATCGGATTGCTTAATCCAAGAGTTAAATTAAAACCGAGTTTTAACTCACTTTGTGGCCCCCGATTTTTTAGTCCGTCCTTCCTTTATTATTACTAATAATAAAAGGTATAGTGGACGGACTATTGTATTCGCTTCGGTGTCGTCTGTCGGTCTGTCTGTCCCCATAGAAGGACTTATCCAAACCTGGTCGACCTATATATCAAATTAAAGGTCTTTTTACCAGGAACACGAAAATGGTGGTGCAAATTTTGTCCAGAAAACCATAAAGCCAAAAAACAAAAAAAAAAAAACTGTTTTTTGGGGGATTTTTTGGGCGCAAGGTAAATCAAACCTGATAACGGGAACAAAGGTATTTAAATAGTAATGAAAGATAGGGAAAAGTGGTTAACTGGATTAAACAGAGCAACCGAATTGTCACCAGAGTAGCTAACTGTTCGGAGACTATCAAAGGCTCCACTTCATATAGTAGGCATAGTAAAAGGTTACATGTTAGCACACTGCTTGAGTTAAGGCTACGGTCCCTTCAGGTTTTCAGCAGCGCACCGATATGACGGTTATTTTATACCACTCAGTCCCTCACTTACTTTTGATCTACCTCACATTGACTAACAAAACTATCTTCAATTGAGGTAAGAAAGCGGAAAAAGGGCTAAAAGTCTGCCACAGCCGCGAGGGGAGAAGTGGGGGTCGGGAGAGTAAGTTAGGTGTGCGCGGTCGGGTTGTCATTATTCTTTGTTAACGCGAAGTTGAACCACTCCCTAACGGATTCAGCTCGTCTTTTTTTACTCCATAGAACAATGATCCCTTAAAAAGACAATACTAGAAGGTCTCAGGTCCCTCTATTTAGCTAAATTTTATATTAATGAGCAAATTTTTAGAATTTTTAAACTAGCAGGACGTATTGCGAGAGCATGCCTACTAGCACGTACTCATAGTACCGAGAGGCCAAGCAAAAACATTTCTTCGAGATAATAGACAACGACGTAAAAGACGCCCGAGAAATTTGAAAACTGCAGTGCTGAGAAACAATGAAAAAGTAATCTTGCCGTTTTATTTTTAACTGAAAAGCTTGGATATATATATGGTTGAGAAGATGAAAAAACAACCTTCAAGAACTGAGTGACAACTAGAGAAGAAAGAAAATCACTAGAAGCTTTATTATAACAGGGAGTCAAAGTATAGTGTTCAAGTAAAGAAGGGACAGGTAAAAGTTCTTGCTCGACATGACGGCGCCACAGTAAACCTGTTCTACCCGGTAAGCTATACGCCACGTACGGCCGCCGGATATCTTCTCGCACAGCACCTGAGCAACCCGTTTGTGACCGTACAGCTTGTGAAAACACACCGCCGCGCGACGCTCCTCGGTAAGGAGCCTGTAGCGGTGATGCTCTTCTTCCCCAGACCCGCATACGCTCTGGGGGATGGTTAGTCGACAAACCTTGGTAGAACGAAGCACACGTTTGGTCCAGTAACCGCCTCCTACCATTCAATTTATAATAGTCAAAAAACTCCATCTCCTCCGTGATATAGTGAAGTGCACTTCGTGAGTGCACTTCGCAAGGATTCATCACTTATCATCACAGAAGGCTGAAGCGTGATGCTCTTCTTCCCTGACCGCATAAACGCTCGTGGGTAGTAGTAGTCGACAAACCTTGGAACACGAAGCACACGTGGTCCCAGTTAACCGCCCCCTCCTACCATTCAATTTGAATCTAATAGTCAAATAACTCCACTCCTTAGTGTGATATAGTGCAGTGCACTCGAGTGCACTTAGACAGGATTCATCACTAATCTGAATCACAAAAAAGAGAAGCCCTGAAGCGGTGATGCTACTTCTTGCCGGACGCATAGACGACTCAGTGGGTGATAGTAGTCGACAAAACATTTAGAGACACGAAAGCACACGTTGACCGTCACAGTAACCCCTACCTAGATAATTTACAATTCGGACACAGCACACTTGGGAAGGCACCGGCTTACCCATAGTTCGTGAATAACGAACGTGAGGCCCTCCCAGGGCCCAAGCTAAGGACCGCCCCAGCTTTAAAACAGAAGCCGAGACACGAACTCAGCCCTTACGAGGGCATCTACAGGCAGTAAAGTCCACCCCTATTCTCAAGTGCTAATGAAGGGTAAATCCAACGACCCAGCCTGTGTTCTTGTGGTCTTTCATTGGGCATGTTTATAAACGGTTAGCTTTTTACTTATGTTAAAAAAACAATACCAACCCTTGAACTTGGGCCGCTGGGACGTACCGGTTTGTTCGCGCAATGGTGGCCTTTCATTCCATGTAAAAAAATTATGAAGCATAACTAATGAAAATATAAGAATCATAAGTGCCGCACTTGGTTCGTACCACACACGTAGTAAGAGCGCACGAGGTACGACGCTAGTCTTCAATTTGGCTTCTGGTTCAAGCTTACACACTTCGACCTGGAGTTACAGGGTATGGGACATTTCTCTTAACGAACGCGCTATTCAAAAGGACGACTCTACTCGTAGCAGAGCGGCTATTCCGACAAAGTTTCTTATGCCGGTCTTTTCGGTTGGATTGCGCTCCGCAGGGTACCCTTTTAGCGATTGGGACTATGCATCGAAATCAAAAATTGCTGACTTTAGATGGAACGGTTTGACAATCTCCCTTAAACGTTTTAAAGGTAAGTTGACCTTTAAGAAGAGGGGAAGAAGAAATTTTTTCTTTTTTTTTTTTTGTTTGTTCGACTCAAGGCAGGAGGCCTCTAAAAAAATCTGGGCATCAGAATAAGCCTAGCACCAATTTTCTTATTGGATATGGAATGGATTTGAAAACAAATTTATAAGTCAAATAATAGTAAGAACCTAAACTAAAAAAACTAATGATGAAAGTAACAATGTAACTAATATTTTTAGTTTCTATATGGGCAAGAGGGAAATAAAAGTTATCATTACAAAATCAAGTGGAGGATAGCCGGATAAATAACCGGAACGAGCCGCAATCACGCACCATTTGTATGCCACTGCGATTTTTGGCCAGAATGTTACTACGCTGACCTTTTTCATCAGAATAGTATTTTGAATGAGCGAATACTCTAAGTTATCCCAGCCCAGCGCTGTTTTATAGTCTAGTCTCTGAAGTTAAACACAACTTCTTTTTTACAC
>NW_007381527.1:0-1497 GCF_000475195.1 Diaphorina citri | reverse complement strand
GCTTAGGTAGTGACAAAGAGCCTAAAAGACGGATTAGCCTTACGTAATTCTAAGGTTAAGCTTATCAAGCACACGATAAAAGTAAGGAAGGGCTTTTTCTTATCTACTTTTTTACATCTCTTTTCCTTTTAAAGCAGATAACAAATCCTTCTTCAAAATATTGAAACCATATTTGTAAATTTGAAATACGGCGAAAATGAAATAATAATGAGCGTACTTTTTTCTACTAAAAAATACCCTTCAAATTATTTTAGGTAAAATTATACAAAGGTTTTGTGAAAAATATTAGTAGCAGAGGAGTTGAGTTTAGGTAGAACTAGACCCTTAAGGTAGTAAGCAAACAGGTACATAACCAATACTCATAAACAGCAAAACCCGATATCTGCCAATTATCTCTTCTCTTTAAGAGGACCTTCCCCCCAAAAAAAAAAAAAAAAAAAAAAAATATGGCATTCCCTAAATCCCTAAATAATTCTACAACATTCAATTACTTGATGCAAATAAAATTACAATAATTTAAACATATAAAATGTGCTTTGTCAAATAAAGAGCTTCTACCAGAATAAAATTGTCTTACGTGGTAAGTACCTCTATTAAGCTGTATTAAAACCTGGCTATATATTTTAATAAAAAGGTCTTTTATTTGATTCTTTGGTATTTGATACTTAGTAAGTTATGTCACACAATGACACAATACTGAATTTTTAATTAATACTATGTACCTGTAATTATTTTTCTCACTCTAATTTGTTCATATCTGCAGGAACAGATATAATAATTATGGATATGTTGTGTAGGTCATAGACTACGAAATAGATAGACTACCTTTCTCCTTTCAACTAAAGCCCATGTGCAAGTACTCGATGAAGAGTAAAAACACGATCCATGCTCTCAAAGTTTCTTTAAATCTAAGCAAAACTATTGCGATGTATTGAGTTCAATGTGCTAGACTTCAGCCTGGTTCAGTTTCTTCTTCAAAGAAGCCTTGCGTAGTTTACAGTAGGCTTGCAATAGCACAGCCATCAGTACCATCAATATCCCCAGGATCCCTAGTAGTGAGATAGGATGAGCGTAGATAATACAGGACAATAGAATAGCCAGACCTTGCCGAACAGTCATGATAATTGTAAACACAATAGCACCAAACTTGTAGATGGTGAAGAAGACAAACAGTTGTCCTGCAGCAGAACTGATGGAGAGTAGAATGCAATCTAGTGTGAAGCTTGGGAACTGCAGCATGAAGTGTAGCGACTGATAGAATCCACCTTGCTGTAACAGACTCACTGCAGTGAACAGACAGGAGAATAGATTCGTACCAAACATCATCTGCAGGGAGGTGACTTTGTAGGATTCAAACAGAACACCTTGCCAGTTGGAAGTGAAGGAATCACAGGAGAGATAGAGTGCGAGGAGAATGACACCAGAGAGCGTGGTCGTCTTGCCCACCTTGTCTGAAGTGTCCAGACTAGATAGCATGAACAGGAGCATGCCGAGTGA
>NW_007381526.1:9350-12713 GCF_000475195.1 Diaphorina citri | reverse complement strand
CGAAGCGAATACAATAGTCCGTCCACTATACCTTTTATTATTAGTAATAATAAAGGAAGGACGGACTAAAAACTGATTATATAGGTTCATTTCCTATGTGATGCTCTTAGGTTGAACACCCTGTATGTGTATCCGGATCAAATGTATAGTCACTTCTGCAACCTGCATCATGGACATAAAGACAACGTTTCTAACATACTCAATCCAACAACAGAGATTACAAGTCACCTAACAAACCTAACTGAACCACTTGGAGAAGTTGTTTTGCTTCCACAACAAGATAAACTAACCGCACCCTCTTCTAAAAAATACTGCGATATCCCAAATAGCATTATTTATTATTTATTGAAAAGTTTTAAGTAAAATTTGACCGGAACGATGGAGATGGGATAAATTTTCAATTTGAATAATGAAGCCCCAAAATATGCACTCGGTATTATTGTCAGAGCTAGCATCATGTGGCCCCATTTTACCACCGCACCGTTAGGGTAAGTCGGATAAATGTAGGACTGGATACCCGTGGAAAGGCACTGGATGTTGTATTAAGATTAAGAACTACCTATGTATTGTGAACAGGATACCCTGATTTATATCTGGATAAATTTTATGAAAAGACAGCTTCTATTCAAAGAATAGGAGTACATATATTACCCGACGAATCTAATACCTACTTTTGTAAATTTACAATACAATACAGCCTATTCAATCAGAAGGGATGCGGCTTCTTCAATTATCAGGTGACAGGTATTGTGGTATTGTTTGCATATTTAAACGTTAAAAATTATCACTCAATCTTCAAAACAACTTGTGTACTCATCATCTTCTCAACTTAAGGTCCAGTGTCTCCCACGTCCACCCCATGTCCTACATTACGGTACACCTGTTTTACTTTTTCCTGAAAAGCTCCCGTGATTACGCGGGTACCTATATTTGTGTATTGTGAGCTTTGGCAGATAGAGTCGAGATTAATGGGAGAGGGATGGGATAAAGGGGAGTACGAAGAGATAAAGGGGAGGAGTAGGGTTTCGGAGTTTAGTTCCCAATTCAGTTTAATCTCCTGCAAAAAATTGAATGAATTCATTCTAGGTATTTAGCAGCCTGGGGATTGAGGGGGGACGGGGAGACGCTATCGATGAACTTCATTACATTCAAGCTGTAAATGCATATGATTAAAATATAATTAGGTATAGGTTTATATTTATCTGCATTGGATATCATCTCTGCCTTTTCTTCCTTCTTCTACTGTTCTCTTTCCTTCTTCCACTGTTCTCTTTCCTTCTTCTTCTTCTTCTTCTTCTTCTTCTTCTTCTTCACCTCCTCTTCCTTCTCCTACTCCTCCTTCTTTCTCCTCCCTTACTTACCCTTCTCTTCTTCTTCTTCCTCCTCCAACTACTCCTCTTCTTCCTCTTTACCCTTTATGTTTGGTACGTCAATTGTTGACTACCCCGTTGGAGAATGTTTAGGTGCATTTGTTCAATCTATTTTGTTTAATTTGTTTCAATACGTGATGCTTCCTCTGCCTCTCTCTCTCCCTCCCTTTCTCTCTCCTTCCCTCTCTCTTCCCCCTCCGGACTAATATGATGGTTATAACTTATAAATAATATCAGCAAGCTATTTTTATTATTATTAGTATTATTATTTTTTTATATTTGACCCAGTAAGGTTTCCCTATTATGAACATACTTTGGGAACCCCTGATGTAGATGAACATAAAACTCATGTCACACTACATTAGCCAAACTGGTACATCCGCGTTCTCTCTGCTCTCATTCTTTCCATTCGTTCTCTTCTTATCACGGAACCGAGTTTTTGCTGATATCAGCAATACTAGCAATCCGAGGTGCTTCTCCAGTTATTACTGCCTGTTGCTTGTTGACAAACCCGTTAAATTCGTTCATCTAGAAACAATATTCCAAATGATATCTTCTTTTTTCCTCCTTTGAGCAGCTTCCGAAATGCGCTATTTATCGGTGAATTGGGAGAAGACATAAAGAAAAATGGTTTAACTGCTAATATCAGTCTTATTGCTTATTGGAGGGCACTGAAAACGTTTGTAACTTCCTTTGAGAGAATAATACACCTACCTACCTCCTGATAGATCAAGTTCTTACAATATCCATTTAATATTCTACATCAAGGCTGACGTTTGTAAGTTGCCTGTTTATTATAAACTTTGCAAATACCTACCTATGTAGGTAACTAGTTGGTTTTATTTCTCGTTACCACATAGTTCACCTCCCTCTCTCTCTTCTCTCCTTCCCTCCATCCCATTTCTTCCTCGTTGACATTAATCTCCTTCTTCTTATTTTATTAGCGCGATAGAAAAAGGGCCCGGGCGATAATGCGAGATGCACACTTGCTCAATATTATTTTAACGAGTTAAACGAAAAGATTAAAAAATGATTCCCATACCCCATTCAATTATCGAGTATTACTATATACATGTTATTACTAGATAATAATGTGCTATTGTCCTAATATGCTAAATCCACTATGTTGTGTTGGATAATGCTGTGGGATGTTTCCATGTGTTATTGTGTTATTAATACACTTATGAAAAGCATTTCCACATGTTATCGGTGTCATATTATATTCACTAATTCACTTGTTATTGTCCCTGATTTTATTATTTGTCGATGTCAATTGAGTTTGAAATGCTTTCATAATATTATGATAGGTAGTTCATAAAAATTGGAATTGACAAAAGTGATTTTGTATAAGTGCTGGAGAAGATAGAGTTAGCTAGTTGCATATGTAATAAAATTGCTTGGAATATACAAAAGAGATTCTATCCAAAACTAAATCAGAACTGTTATTAGAAGAACTATGACCCATATTGGTGCACACAGTATTATTATCTAACTTTCCTCGGCCCCCACTAAAATACTCCTAAATCATTCACATTCAAAAGTTCATGGAAAGTACTAGGTAGGTACATAATTTGCCTGTGGTATGAAATAGGTCGGGGATCTTCCCGATTGAAATACAATATATTGTAGAAAATTAGAACTAGTTGTCATATTGTGGAGAGGTGAGGGGCAAAATATTGAATGGGAAAATAGGCCAAGAAAATTTTGCTGCAAAAAAACAGTCGGGAGCTCGAAAGTTGGACGAGAGACAGAAAAAATAATACCTAGTAAGTAGTAAGGTACGGGTACGATAAAATGGAAGGAAGGGAAATTACTTGGAGAATTTATATATGGACATAGCTACATAGGAACTAGCTATGAGTGAGAAAACAAAATTTTGATGTTATGGGCCAGCACAGCGCTTCATAATTAACGAAAACTTTTGAGATAATTTCCAAAACAAACTACCTACGACGATTTCTCTCTCTCTCTCTCTCTCTCTCTCTCTCTCCCC
>NW_007381526.1:0-9053 GCF_000475195.1 Diaphorina citri | reverse complement strand
AGGCGACCGCGTTGAACCGCTACTTCTCCGAGGCAAAGATCTTAGGACCTTGTATAACATCAGCCCTGTCAATTCATTCATTAATTATTTCAACCTCCACTTCCTTGTCTGTGACTGAATTCATAAAATTTCCTTATCTCATTCATCCGATTGAATATTTTAGCTTTTCATCATTTTCCTAGTTTCGTTATCTTCACACAAAACTTTGACATATTCGTTCCAAGAACTAGGACGAAATTTGAATATTAATATCTAGGTAGTCGTCAAGAAAGAACAAGCTGGGCCCGTCCCTCCGGGAATTTTTTAGCCCGTCGTTTATTCGATCGTGATTAGAGAAAATCAGTACCTATGTACCTATCTAATTTGTTTAATATTCAGTTTATTATTATTCTCGATTTGATTTTTCGATTTTACTTTCATGTAATGATTTAAAATTAAGACTAGAGCCCGTTCTCCCTTTATTCCCAATATAAGTTTAAGTCACCCATCCATTTATTGGCCTTTCTCGGCGTAGCTTAACATAGGTGACGCTAAAACCCGTTCTCCCTTTATTTCCAATATAATGTTTAAGTCACCCATCCATTTATTGGCCTTGCTCGGCGTAGCTTAACATAGGGGACGCGTTCTCCCTTTATTGATTCTTGATTTGATTTTTCGATTTTACTTTCATGTAATGATTTAAAATCAAGACTAGAGCCCGTTCTCCCTTTATTACAATATAATGTTTAAGTCACCCATCCATTTATTGGCCTTCCTCGGCGTAGCTTAACATAGGTAACGCTAAAACCGGTCTTCAATTAACGACTGAAGCCTTCCACAAGATTCCTTCACTGGATGATGACCAAGATTCCGTTGAGAACCTATTAGGATTCCTAAGATATATTAATGTTTACAACCTAAGGGGGGGGGGAACTATAAATTCATTATTTCTTTAACTAGATACCTATCCGATTTGATTAACGCTGTTTCTGACACTCCAAATAGCTCCATTCATACGCACTTCCCTACTCGTACCTATGCAGTAGTATATTCAGGTAGGTAGTAGGTATTCAATGTTCTTATCTCCTTTAGGTCCTTTAGAAAAGTTGTACACATGTAGATAACACAGGGAAATGCCCACGATGTTAAACGTTCTAGCCTTTCCCCGTCTCTCTTTCAGAAAAAGAGCCTCTGGGACCCTAATAATAGACTAAAGTAAGACCCGACCAGACACGGATCCAAAATTTAATCCTTCATTTATATAGGAAAAAAAGTGAGGAGGAAAAAAAGGTTATAAATATATATGAAGGAAAAGGGGGAATAGATCAGTTGCGCTTACTTGGGTGATGTTTCAAAGTCATAGAGCAGGAAAAATGAGGACCAACGGAATTTTTCTTTTTCTTCTACGACTTCTAGATCCCGAGATAAATCGATTTAAAAAATACCGGTAAATCGTAAACTTTGACGTCACCGCATACGCTCTCGTAGGCGATGACGTCACATCAAATGTCTCGAACAAAGCTCCCTCGCAGGCAACTGTTTGTGCCCATGCATTTCTCTCTCTCTCTCTCTCTCTCTCTCTCTCTCTCTCTCTCTCTCTCTCTCTCTCTCTCTCTCTCTCTCTCTCTCTTATCTGTTGATTGTAATTATATAATCAATTAAAAATTAACAATTATTAGAGCTCGCTCAGAAAAAGAGCCTCTGGGACCCTAATAATAGACTAAAGTAAGACCCGACCAGACACGGATCCAAAATTTAATCCTTCATTTCTAATTTTGTGCTCAGGACTCTGACGGAAAATAAAAATTGAATTTTCGACCTTTTACAGTTATTATTTCGGAGTTTTGACCTCAGATTTGGATTTTCCCATTTTTTTACATAGGAATCGACCATTTATTAATAATTTTTACCCATTTGCAACTGCTCCATTTTGTGTTGCTAGGGTAGGTTCATAGGGCGAGACTGAAATGTCCCGCGCTACGAGAAATAAGGGAAGCAACAAAAACAATATGGAGGTTGTCTTTCCCTGTTGATTTATGGTAGGCATTGCTCAGTGTGATCTACAGCAGTTAAGCCGTTCTTTACTCATTTCTAATATCGCCGCTATTAAAGCGATAAATCTTGAAATTTTCTCTTGTCTTCTTGGACCTCCGTGATTGTTTTCGTAGGTACAGATTTCAGACATGGGCTGAAGAGAATTGATACGTTGCCGAGAAAAAAGAAGGGGGGAAACTGTCTATCCTATACTTAAACGGTAAAATGTCCTCCTGCCTACATTATTTATAATATGTACAATAGTGTTCATGTCTTTAATGTGCATCATAGGACAAATACACCTAAAAACAGTGCTTAGATCCTCCAAACAATTTTGGCTACCTCCCTACTTGTATAGGTAGCGAGCTATCAGTGGAGGCATTACAAGTAGGTGCAGAAAAAATATTAATAGGGGATAAGAAGTGACAAAAATCGAACTGATATCAATACCTTCCTGTTTTAAGGAGAGGGGTCCTAAGCTGGCGGTCCGCACATATCCGATCCTGGATTACATGGTAAACATGACTAAAACTGCCCTCCGATCTATCAGTTCACATAAAGTGATAGTGGCCTGTTACATAAACATGTTGTATGAAAGTAGAAAGTACACAATGTTCTGGTATGTTTTCCTTGTTAATAGGGAATGTGTAGACTTGTAGAGACTAGGTACAATATGTAGGTTAGGTAGTACCTACAAGTATCGCTTCATGCTTTAGTGGCCTGTTACATAAACATGTTGTATGAAAGTAGAAAGTACACAATGTTCTGGTATGTTTTCCTTGTTAATAGGGAATGTGTAGAGACTAGGTACAATATGTAGGTTAGGTAGTACCTACAAGTATCGCTTCATGCTGCAAAATACAACATTTTAAAATGCCGAATAGTCCAAATAGGTACTGTCGAAAGTGGTGTGAATCATAGTATAGCATTTTCTCGTATTTCTTTCTGTGAAAATTATACCTTGGACTCCACCACTGATAAAATAACATCCCTCAGATTTTATTTATCCAATTAAATTATTCCTCTGTCCTTTCTTTGCCATTTTCTGTGCTTTTTTTGTGCCATTTTCCAAATCTTTTACAAGCGTCCTAATTGAATAACAGAACAAGATCTGAACTCGAGCGAACATTGAAAGCGTTACAAAATGCAAATGCAAAACGAAAGATATCCTATTGATTTTCATTTCTTACTTACATTTTGTAGCCTTTATTTCGTTCATGTAATACTATACCAGGGATGGCCATTAACCTTACCTTCGGAAGCCGTAATCCCGTAAAGCCGATTAGGGGCGAGCCACGCCGCAGGCGAAATTTTTGAAAATTTTGGTCTACATCATATAATCTTCAGAATTCAGTCTCATGGAAATTTTGATCTTCAGAGAAAATTTTCATCAAGTATGAACCATGATTAGAGAGCCGCACAAGATCGTCTCGTGAGCCACGTTATGGCCACCCCTGTTCCATTAGGTAAATGAATAGCAATTTTATGCTCAGTTCTACCTTTGTAGGACCCCCCCAAAGTACATTAATCACGTCTGATAATCACTTATTCAGGAAACATCTGAGAGAGGCACATTTGCAAAGATATTGCTTCAGGAGGCGCGTTTGCTGATGACAGCGGACTGAAAAAACGCGGAAATCTTGGAGGAGGAGGAGTTGAAGGAGGAGGACAAATTTACTGGAGTTAACAAGAAGAAGGAAGCCTTTTAAACAAATCTAACAGTTTTCCCTTCTTCTTTTTTTATTATAATCAAATGCATTACTAGAACTTTTCTTTCCTTTTTGATAAAACTGTTCATAACTTCAGATCTTATGAAAAGTAATTATTAGGTACCTACAAGCTTGCAAAATAAACTGGTCTAATAAATAACTTGGTGGGGCGGAACGCACCCGCGTTCTTTAATAACCATAAATAGCAAACAGCAAAATTATCTCTCTCTCCCTCTTTCTCTCTCCCCCTCCCTCTCGTCTTCTCTTTCCCTCTCCCTCCCTTTATCCCCTCTCCCTCCCTTCCTCCCCTCTTCTTCTCTCCTCTTTGTGCAATTTCATTGTATCCCCCACTCATTCATGCAGATAATGTGTCCCTGACCGACTTCCGCCTTTTTTATTTCTTCCTTTAAAAATGCAACCAAAAACTTGGAATTCCCAATAACTTTTTCTCGTGAACTTGGCACGCCATATCATGATTACATAGAGGGGGAGGGCGGGGGGGAGCAGGAGGAAGAGGAGGGGGGTGAAGGAGGAGGAGGAGGAGGAGGAGGAGAAGGAATAGAAAAAATGTAGATATTTAGATTGCACTTGGGTAGTAGGTAGGTACAATGTTATATTCTCGGAATGAACCTCATTTAGGTCGATTCCCTAATTGTTGTGTACCTCAATATTATAGGTACATTATTTGTATTGCATGTAATATTACGGGGGGGTGAAGGAGGAGGAGGAGGAGGAATAGAAAAAATGTAGATATTTAGATTGCACTTGGGTAGTAGGTAGGTACAATGTTATACGTATTCTCGGAATGAACCTCATTTAGGTCGATTCCCTAATTGTTGTGTAGGTACCTCAATATTAGGTAATACATTATTTGTATTGCATGTAGGTAATATTACACTTTTTGTTCCCCCGGTATCCTGTTAGCTTTTGTAAAGTTCTAAACTCAGTTCTGACCTTTTGCCCAACATACCGTAGTATATTGCTACCTCAGTGGCCCTCTTGAGTCAAGAGCTGATAGAGAGGGTTACTGATGGAAACTCATACTTCCACTTGAAAAATATTGAGAGCTTCAATTTTACACTTCTCTTAGATTGTTCTCATACCTAGGTACATCTCCTGTAGTTCACAGGGAGTCTCGAAAGATAAGTGTTAAAGGATTTCAAGTCAAGAACCTGTTACTATATTAGGGAATATATGTACCTACCTTGTTTATCCTGCTCGAATGAGACTAAAAAGTCCTTTTAGGTAGAAGATGTTTCCTAATTCTAGTGCTAATATGTACATAATATGTTGCTGTGCATAAAAAAAAGTTTTGTTCTCTCTGTTTGTTTATTTGGTTGTCTGTCTGTTTGTTTTGTTTGCTTGTTTGGTTGTCTGTCTGTTTATTTGGTTTGGGTGTTTGTTTTTTCCCCCCTTAAATGACCAAATACCCTTTGAATTTTGGCATAGAATGTACCTAGTACCTATTTGTTATGTCAATAATTCCTCTAATACTATGTTGACTTTGAGTAGTGTAAATTTAAACTTCTGACACACACCCTATAGCAACTTCAGATAGCATGGAACACAACTGTCAAGTCTCATATTAAAGTTTTATCTCTTCGGGGAGAAAAAGGTTACAATTTTCTTGCTCTCTCTCTCTCCCTCGTTCTCTTTCTCTCCCTCTCTCTCCCTCCCTTTTTCTTTCTTTCTTCCTCCCTCCCTCTCTCTGTCTCTCTCTCCCTCCCCTTCTTCCTTCCCTCTCTCTCTATTCCTCTCCCTCCTCTCTCTTTTCCTGCTCTCCCTCTACCTCTCTCTCTCTCTCTCTTTCTTTCTTTTCTTGCTCTCCCTCCCTCTCTCTCTCCCCTTTCTCTCTCTCTCCCTCCCTCTCTATGTCTCTCTCTCTCTCCCCTTTCTCTCTCTCTCCCTCTCTCTCTGTCTCTCTCTCCCTCCCTCTCTTTGTCTCTGTCTCTCTCTCTCCATTTTTTCCCTCTTTTCTCTCAATTTAAATGGTAATCATTTTTTATGTGGGATAATTAAAAGTGCAATGGCTTGACGTAATGTGTTGCGCTAGTTGCTTTCAATGCGAACTCCTCGAGTTATATCTTTCCTTGTTCTCTCTGTCTCGAGTTATATCTCTCTCTCTCTCTCTGTTCATTTTCTTTGTGCCCTCTGGAATGACTTTTTCTAGAGCAAAAGTAGCTTAATGTAGGATCGCGTAAGCAGTTCACAAATTTTTCCTTAACGTGGTCCCCTGAAGGCCTGTTCCCATTTGTGGTGGGTTTCACACGATTTTTTTACTGAATGTACATAGTTCTCTCAACTGTCATTTGTTCGAAAATCATGTTTATTGTTATTCAAAATTGAAATACCTACGTGGGTTCCACAATCTACTTTTGGTTAGGTATAAATAATAGTGGACTAATATGATGGTTATAACTTATAAAAAATAATATCAGCAAGCTATTTTTATTATTATTAGTATTATTATTTTTTTACATTTGACCCAGTAAGGTTTCCCTATTATGAACATACTTTGGGAACTCCTGATGTAGATGAACATAAAACTCATGTCACACTACATTAGCCAAACTGGTACATCCGCGTTCTTCCTGCTCTCATTCTTTCCATTCGTTCTCTTCTTATCACGGAACCGAGTTTGCTGATATCAGCAATGTACTAGCAATCAGGGAGAGCGTTTGTCTCTCTCTCTCTCTCTCTCTCTCTCTCTCTCTCTCTCTCTCTCTCTCTCTCTTAACATTGGACAGTTAATTTTCTCTTTCTCTCTACATAGGAGAACTATTTATTTGCTTTGGTCGTAGAGCTTACTGTGTGTCAATCCTGTCATGGTATCTGTTTATGGGACATATGAACATAAAACTCATGTCACACTACATTAGCCAAACTGGTACATCCGCGTTCTTCCTGCTCTCATTCTTTCCATTCGTTCTCTTCTTATCACGGAACCGAGTTTGCTGATATCAGCAATGCTAGCAATCCGAGGTGCTTCTCCAGTTATTACTGCCTGTTGCTTGTTGACAAACCCGTTAAATTCGTTCATCTAGAAACAATATTCCAAATGATATCTTCTTTTTTTCCTCCTTTGAGCAGCTTCCGAAATGCGCTATTTATCGGTGAATTGGAAGAAGAATAAAGAAAAATTGTTTAACTGCTAATATCAGTAAGTTGCTTATTGGAGGGCACTAAAAATGTTTTTAACTTCTTTTGAAAGAATAATAGCTAGACCTACCTACCTTCTGATAGATCTAGTCAAGCTTTTACAATATCCATCTAATGTTCTACATCAAGGTTGGCATTTGTAGGCTGTCTGTTTATTATAAACTTTGCAAATACCTACCTACCTAGTTAGTACTATTTCTCGTTACCATATAGTTCACATGGAATATTTACAAGAAATTTGAAAATATAGGTAGTTATATATATATATAAAAAAATCTAGCATGAGTGTAAACCGTTGTTGGAACAGAAAATAATATGATAAAAAAAAAAAAAAAATGTGAAAGTTAAATAAAAAAATATCAATTTCTGTTCTCCAAATCTTCTTATCAGGTTCAAAATTAACTTGTTATGTAAAGCTTCTTTCTACAATTGAATTCGATTCTGCAATTTAAATCCGCTTACATTCTGTCGGGAGCCAAGAATAGGACGGGGGTTGAGAGAAATAAGAGTAGGGAAAAGTGAGAAGTATATTTTAAAATAAATACTGATATTATTATACACAATACATTTATATTTACATATAACACGACTGCAAATCTCTTCACGATATAGGAATTGAAGAAAACAGACAATTTCATACTTTATCACGAGTATTTTTCATGCAAACTTATTTGGGATAAGTTGATAGTGTGTCAAATACCTCCTAAGTAATCATATTACGAATAACTTCTTTCTTGTTCTTCTTTCTTCTTCTTTAGTCGTCTTCTTCTTCTTTCGTCTTTTATTCAACTTGAAACATTGGTATTATTTTATTAAATGAAAGAACCTCCTTCTTACATACCTACTAATTAAAATATAGGTATTGTTTCTTTTTTCCAACAAATTTATTAATAACAAAAAACGCAAGAAAATACCCGCGAGTAAAAACCCATGTTAATAATCTCTAAATGCCTAAATAAATAGATGAACTTTACAAGTTTACAGCAAGCAATTTAACTTGAGGAATATTCACACTAGCGTAGGAGAAGCTGCCGAAATATTTACCCGTAAAGTTTTGTATTTTGAATGAAAGGCGAAAAGCTCCGGCCGGAAAAACTCCATCGATGATTCTCATTAATCATGAGACAATTCCAGGGCCGGGCGAGGGGCCTTTTGGCCATGGCCAGTAGTAGGCCCTATGGCCCTGCTCTTCTCCTATCTCCCTCTCGATTCAAGATGATAATAATAATAATTGGAATCCAAGAACAAAGTTTTGTAGGTATTTATGTACATAACTTGCCTTGGTATATTATTTGCATTTGATAAAATTTGATTGTGTTTCATTGGCGTCTCCACTCTCCACCAATAACTTGTGTTGTCTTGCACATTGCATACTTGGATAGATTTCAGGGGTTTATACAAAAACTGTTTATTTTCTCCAAGTTGAGAAAAGGAAACTGTCAATGTTCTTTTTCTATGTATACCTACCCAGTGGTCCTAGAAATTTGGTATGTATCTATAAATTTCTATGTACCTAGAAATTTCGTACCTAAACCTACCTGCTTTTTTCTTGAGTTAAAGGTGATCAGTGGGTGAGTTTAACGCCTGAGACGTTCTCTAGAGGTCAATCATTGTATGGTCAAACACTGAAATCCCCAAAAAGTTATAGGAACAGGCGACCGCATTGAACCGCTACTTTTCCAAGGCAAAGATCTAGGACCTTGTATAACATCAGCCCTGTCAATTCATTCATTAATTATATCAACCTCCACTTCCTTGTCTGTGACTGAATTCATAAAATTTCCTTATCTCATTCATCCGATTGAATATTTTAGCTTTTCATCATTTTCCTAGTTTCGTTATCTTCACACAAAACTTTTGACATATTCGTTCCAAGAACTAGGACGAAATTTGAATATTAATATCTAGGTAGTCGTCAAGAAAGAACAAGCTGGACATGTCCCTCCGGGAATTTTTTAGCCCGTAGTTTATTCGATCGTGATTAGAGAAAATCAGTACCTATGTACCTACCTAATTTGTCTCTTTCTTTACACCCTCTTATTCAACCCACATAGCTATTTCAACGCCTTTCCTTCTTTTATCCCTCTCTCCCAACTATTTTTTTTTTTCCTCCCTATCCTTTCCTGTCCCTCTCTTTCTCACTCCCCCAGATGAAATAAGTAGCGAGAAAGG
>NW_007381525.1:0-9529 GCF_000475195.1 Diaphorina citri | reverse complement strand
ATACCCCACTTGACCTGGCAATTACCTAATTCATTTTAGACTTATCTTCTGAGTGTGGAGACCATTCGATCTAAAGGTGTGTCCAAACATAGTCGAAGCCGTCGATCGACGTCGACTGAAACCGTACACTACTTCGACAACATAGATTTACCTCTCGATCGACCGTGGTCGAATATGTGGGGACAAAGTTTGAGTGATACATTCGATCTAAAAAAACTCTCTTCTTCATTAGTGGCAAAATACTGTGCACCTTGCGACAAGCCCCTCACGACCAAATGACTGCCGATCTTTTTTCTTCTGCCCGAGTTGATTTTGTTGATAACGAGATGATTCTGATGATGGCTTCATACTCGAGGTTTTCAGGATCATTTATCATGAGGGAAATTATAAGCGATGATGTGGTAACAATGTCGAAGGAGGTCGAGCCGTTCATTAAGTAATGAGACTCGTATTGATTTCTTGTTGAGAAGAATGGAAAGGGATTATCATGTTTACGATGAAAAATCGAGTTTTTAAAGTGTCTTTGTAAATGAAAAGACATTATCAACGCCTGAAGGGAAGGAATGCGACATTTGGTTTGACATATTGCTGTGATGCAATTGTTTTTTTGTGTCAATTTTTCCTTAATCCATCATGGATCTTGCTGATATAACATTGCCTAACAAGGTAAAAAAGTGATTTTGCTATGACCAATTAAATATGACCTATGAGAACGAAAATTTTCCAAAGAAGAGCATCAGAAATAACACCACTTAATATATCGTCAAATGAAGAGGAGAAAACTGACAATGGAGCGGACCGGAAGATATACATAAGGGAAACATAATTAATATAGGAAACCTTCTGGCACTTTTGGGACACCGGCATCGGGGTGAATCTAATTTCGTCAGCGAAGGATATAAATTGCTTTTTTAAGCAAATTTTTAATAAAATTGTTGAAGCTATAGGATAAAATGTCGAGGAGGAAGAGGAGGAAGAGAGGAGTTGATAAATATTGACACTCTAAACAAAGTCGCATCTGATACGAACATCATGTTAGGAGCTTTCAAAATTATTCAAATTGCGTCAATTTAATATTCCCGACGTTGTCAGCAGTGGTTCTCAAAGCTTTACCTAAAGAGAAACAATTAAAAAATGTATTTAACAAACTGAAAATAGGTATGTGAACCATCCAGAAGGAGCTAATGGCCTGGACCACAATCTGGTTCAAGTTTTACTCTCGTGGTTCAAGATTAACTCTCGTAATTAGCTACCTTTCTGATTGGCTTAAGAGTTTGAAATCCACCAATCAGATTGCTCAATCCAAGGGTCAAACTGAAATTTTAGACAAATTATATAGCCGAAAATAACTTCATATCACTCAAAGTTTCCTCAGGAATAATGCTTCCGTTTTCCGATTTTCAATGATCAATGATTCCAACTTTCAAGTTCATCTGTCCTTGTAAGTAAATTTTACGATCTAGAAATAAAATAAAATGGTTATTAATAATAATAATAATAATAATAATAGACTCTTGAGTGGAAGGCAACCACTAGGCGAGGTTAACGCCTTCGGCGTTCTCTACCACCTAACCCTTAGAGCTCCATTATTATGTGGTCAAATTCTCAAATAAATGAGGATAAAATTCCATACCTCGGCTGGGATTGAACCCACGACCTCCTGTTTGTATTTCTTATGGGGGGACTAAAAAACGTCAATATCTCGGGAACGGTTGGGAATTTCGGGGGTTTTCGATTTTTCCCAGTATGTACAAAAAATAAGGAATCCAATGGCGAAAACCGCATCTTCCTAGCACATCTAGAAGTGGGTTAGAATTAGTATGAGTGAGTGAGTGAGTGAGTGAGTCAGTCAGTCAGTCAGTCAGTCAGTTACACAAGGGGCTGTATATATTTAGGATAAACACATAAACACCTGTAGCAGATGCTATAGCAACGAGACGATTTGATAGCCAAACATTCATATATTTATGTAGTAGACAAAAACGGCAGTATTATAAGCAAAAACCATGTTTTGAACCACTGGAAAGAAAATCACTCTATGTACATGTTTCATGTTACTGTCAGTCAGCGTACAATTCAGGATTTTGAAAAATGTTCCTTCAACGCAGCAGCAGCAGCACCACCACCACGAAAAAGACTCTTCAAAAGAGATAGACTCCTACAGTTTATAAAAAGTTGATAATATTGAAAATTGTAATAAATAAATGATAAATGGAAATTTTGTCGTTGACATTTTATTTATAGGTCCGAAAATTTCCAAATGATGCACATCGTTCCATTTTGCATTCATGTAAAAGTTTTTTTGTCAGTAGAATGTCAATAAATTTCCATAATAACATGTAATATGGGTAATCTTGTTGAAGACACTAACACAAAATACGTATGTGCCTAAAATGTACTCATGGATGCAGATTGAAAAATTCATGTTTACCAAATAAATTTCCCCGAACAATTTTCCTAGGTGACGGAAGATTTGGAAATTCTTGCAGTTCGTCCTCAATCGTTCATGGACATCAAATAGGTAGGTCCTCTTGATTAATAAATATGTACATAGCTTGACCCTTACTATGAAGTATCTACTTTCAACAGTTGTGGTGTTCAAAATGCCAACCGCTCATTTCAACATTTCCTTAGATCTTTTATCAAAATGATAGTGGTAACAAAGTTCTACTACGTAGGTTTGAACTACTTGTAGAACCATCTCTAGGATTAGATCCAGGTCGGGTCACATGTCTTTCAAGAATATCTACCAATTTCCAACCTCTCCCGCAACTGGAAACGGAAGTTGGAAATATTAAAGTACAGGTCTTCGCCGTCTTGGTGTATTATTTCGTTGTATATCCCGATGATAAAATATACAGTTTGAGCGAAGAACCTGACTATTGTCAGATTTTTATCAGTTTGAAATTTTTGATACGCTCAGAATGGTTTCAATTATGCTTCGTGTAAGTCTTATGTCCTCATTGTTTCCGTTGTGCTGAGGATTATAATTACCTCGGTAATATTAAAGAATAGTAATTATATTTCGTACAGACTGTTTTACATATTCCTTGGTAAAAAAATAACTTTAAATTAGTTTTGATAATCATCAGCCAGGGACGATTTTAAAGGTCATCCGACAGACAGTCACAGCCCTACTTACTGGAATTGTGAACGACCTTCTGTTTAGTTTGATTTGAACTTTTATTACCGTAGCTATCATTCTAATACATTGCTATAATTTTCAACGTAATGAGCGTGATTTATTATCAATTTAACCATTGATGATTGGCTGTTCCACCAAGATTATCTATCTTGTGTTTAGGATGAGTGGTATTCTTCTTCACTTTCTATGCTTCTTGTTTGGTCATTTGTAGTTGCAGAGATTTTGGCTGGTGATGATGACCGAGAGGGTCAAGAATATGCAAGATTTCAAGGGTGAAATCAATATTATTTGTCTTAGCCCTTGTTGGATACATTCTCTTTACTTATAGGTACTTAGGTATTTATAAATATACTGTAAGTCTTAATCCCTATAGGTAGTTAGCTCGGAGAATAGCGTGTCTGTCTTTTAAGCGTTAGGTTACGGGTTCTATTCCCACCCGATGCGACTTTATCCTATTCAGATAAGGTTCGTTCTCGGAACGGCTGGCTTTCTCCTATCCTGTCCTCCTTCTCTCTTCGATTTCGAGACGATAAGACCTCCGTTGTTACATTTCCCTCTATGAAAACTCTTCAAGAAAAGGTCGTTTTGGACCCGCAGTCAGGTTGTTTTCGACCTGCGAATGGTGTTTACCGTGACTTTTGACTGGAAATATGCCACAGGAAAATGTCTCTAGGGACCCGCGGTTTAATATTTTTTCTCCATGTTCGTGAGACAGAAGCGAGAAAATTAAATGAGAAAAATAAAATGCCAAAACTTGGTGTTGAACTGAGCTTTTGGGTTGCGTGAGTTTCTAACGTTTAGACCGTAGACTGGACTGTGAAATCTTAAGGTAACCCGAACTTATTAAGGTACTCTGTGAAATCTTCAAAATGTTCCACTTATTAAAGTAACTCAAACTTCTTAAGGTCCTCAAATCTGTGAAATCTTCAATTTGTCCCACTTATTGTATTGGACAATCCTGGATGATATGCAGGATGGTCTGTTTTTCGGCACCACAGTCACAGGCCGCTGAACTTTTTAGACCCCATTTATGGAGATTTGCTGCACACTTCAGGGTGACCCAAAGTCTTCTTGTAAGTTCAAATCCAGGGGGTTGAGTCTCTATGCATGGTAGATGTTGAGCCTCTGCAACAGCAGCTTCATCCCATGCAATGCGCCATTGTCTGAGAATGTCAAAATCGGAGGATACCAAGTTGTTGGCTGTTTCTACAGGTGCGTGACGTGAGATGAGTCTACCAAGCCGAGCATCCGCCAGGACTCCATGAATAGGCAGGTTTTGGTTTTCCACTATCTTGCGGAATTCGCGCAGCAATGCTTCTTGTCGGCGTAGGTGTGGGGGTCGGGTGGAATATGGCTCAGGACAGGTAGCCAGTGCGGAGGGGGGGCTCGGATTGAACCAGAGATCATGCGCATTGTGTTGTTCAGTTGAACGTCGACTAACCTCACATGGCAACTGTTTAACCAAACTGGGGCACAATATTCTGCCGCAGAGTAGACAAGGGCGAGGGCTGAAGTCCGCAAGACAGGAGCTGAGGCACCCCAAGAGCATCCGCAGAATATATAAAAGAATGCAATAAGCTGTCCTGAATTTTCTGCACTCCAGTGTACAATTTTATTGTACATCTTATTTCAATAATATGTACCTATAATTATAAAATACATAATCGAACATACGTTCATAATACTAAGCCTGATATCCTACAGTCCTACACAAATGACAGGTTCCGCGATGACCTTGCAATGGGACACAAACCACTATGTGGTTTAAACCACATGCTATCATAAAAAAAGACCAGAGACTTGACTGTCGGTGGACACTGTTCTTTTAATTAATATTTTAATTACCAAGGCAGGTGGCAACATTGGAATCGGATGCTCACCGAAGTTGCTCAACGCTTCCTCCCAACGATGGTCACTCAAACTCTTCAACGGTGACTAACTTCAAGTGTACAAGCTTGGTTCTAAAGCTCTCTAACTAACTTGACTGCAGTATTGGTTAAAGTTCTCCAACTGACTAACTTGACTACAAGATTGGTTAACCGTGTGAGATTGTCTTCTCTGATATACTGTTCTGTTGGGTGTATCATTAGAACATGATTAGTTATAAAATCAAGGACATCTCATTCCTTCGCTTGGAATTATACGTCTAGATATCTTTGATGGTTATCTTTTCCACTTCTGTGTATAATCTCCAGGTTTCAAGGAATTTATCAATTATGATTGGGTACGTACTTTGTTTTTACTGTTTATGTTACATCTCTTATGTGAAGTAGAATGGGCTTTTCTTATAGTAGAATGGTCTATGTCTTTCTGATATGAAGTACTCGTAAAATGGTATCTCCTCTGAATGGATTGAATATGCACAGACGTAATCAATTTCAGGTTTCAGGTCATCAGTTTTCATATAAGTATCTACTTACCCTTCTTCGTTGTAAATCGGGCATCATTTGATTTTCCGGTTCTTCAGTCTTCTTCATGCTATCAGCAAACCGGTTTTCAATAGGTGATTCGGGTAGTATTAATAGGAGGACATTTCATAAATATCATCTTTGGTAGAGGTTCCTTTGGCGATCTTTTCCATTAGACAAATTACTTATTCAAAGTATGGTCGTGCTCTTTTAGTACCACAGATTTGCGCTACGCCGCGCCATGGCTCCGTCTAAAAATCCAACATTTGAAAATGATGTAGACATCTCACATTGGAGGCGCCCTAGTTGCGCAACTACACTTCCAAATACTTCCGATATGCAGGAGGCCTTAGGACAGTTAGGAAGGACTCTTATAGGAGATTTCAATACCTCCATTACTCAAGTTATTAAAGGAAGCACTCGTTTCTAAAGCCAACTGTATGATAAATGTATAAAAATATTTAATGCTCATAAAAAATAATTATCATAATCTATTAAATTCTTGGTCTTTTTTTATTAGGAAAAAATATGTCATTTTTCAAGCGACATATGGCTTGTTGACATCTTAACCTCGGGGAGTCGTTGAATAATAATAAAACATTCCCTAATATACCCAGGTAGATTGTAAATATCCTTTTGATAGTCTTTTACTGATCTTGAGTTTATTATGTGGAGTTGTGTCGAGTATTTTAATTGAAATTTTGCTAATTCACTAGTACAAGTTTTATTATTGGTTATGAGTCTTATGACCAAGTTTTGTTATTCATCAAGTCTAACTCTTTGACAAACTATTCAGGATAGTCAGTTTCAGCAGTTGGTAAGGATTCATAATCGACAGGACTGCGGTTCATTCCTTTTCGTTATACGTGATTATAACGAGTGTATTGGGAGGCACGCGAACGTTAAGAGCTGAAAATTCAGTCAGCCTGTTGATCTGATTAATCCAATAAATATACAAAGTGCGAAACTTTCTCAACTTCCCCGTGTACGTATGTACGTAGCAACAATGAAATTTTCGAAAACCTCAAAATGCAGCTATTTGTTGAGCTCAATGAAGTCTCCCCTAAGTCTCTTAAAACTTATGGGAAAAATACAAATACTGACGAGAGTGGAACATTTCACAAGGAGTTAAGAAAGGAGTTAAGTCCACTTAAGAAAAGCTCAATTTTCACCTCCTTTGATCCTTCATAAAAGCTAACAGCTCAGGTAGCTCAGGTATTATTGAGCGCCATGGATTTAGCAAGTCATAGAGACGAGAGTCATAGAACTTTAATCTTTAAACTTCAACCAAACAGACTGAGAAAATTACTCTCCTTATAGGTTTGAACATTCAAACAAGCCATTAGTTTTAAACTTGAAGCTACTCTATGCTCGTCAAGACCAGAGAATATTCAAGATGGCTGATCTCTCGAGTACGTATTATCGTTGGAAAAATGTCTTGAGTGACAAATGACATGTCCTTAAGGCATAAGACATTAGAAAATATCTCAAGACAAGAGTATGGGTGTTCAGGGTTGAACCAAAGAATCCGCTCTCACAGTGATCGATTTAGTCGTAACTAAAAAATGAACGAATATCTTTCTCAAATGAATCAGTACCACACAGGTCCACATTCCAGCTTTTGCATAACCTATATCAATCATTTTCATGTATGAAGGTATATCCGCTGGTATTCCTAGATGTCGCAGTATTTGTAATGGAAGTTATCTACAACACACAATATTGTTCATCCTAGTTTTGGAGATCGAAAGCATATGGTATTTACTTCATAACTCCTCTGTTATTTATGTGTAGATGTATTGTGTTGAGCTTAACTCCAGAAATAAAATTTTCTTCCTGTAGGACTCCTCACAAGCATTTGCATCCTGAGAAAAGGATTAGTTCTGTTTGTCTTAAATCTATTGCGAGAAAAGTTATGTATATTAGGAGTAGCAACACATCTTACCAACACGGCTCAGATAGTAAAGGTATTAAATGTGAGCAAAATTACTTGAACTATAAGGGGATTGTTGTAAACTTACTTGAACTTCCCGAGTACGAAGATTTTTCAAGAGTTCTGTTAAAAATTTCCAAGCTTCTCAAAATCTCAACATGGGTACTGAGTAGGGAATCGTACAGCTTCGTACGTAAGCTTATATGTTTAATCCTGTACATGATGTTATAAGAGCTACTAATTGCTCTGACCTCGGCATGAAAAATATCCAGAAGAGACTACACCTATGGGTGAAGTTAGTGAAGTACTTTAAAATCTCTTTTAATTGAAAGTCAATTGGGTTTTTATAGATCGGAGACTCTGATTTGACTTCTTATACGCTCCACTGCATGATAATCGATGTGTCAAAAAGTCATTTGATGTTGGTGGGTTGAATGTCAATAAAACCGGGAGAATTACTAGTAGTTCTATTAGAAGTTCTCTGGGTTTGTTGTCTTTGATGTCTTTCAAATCCTTTTGTCTTTTACATTTTAAGTGACTTCTTAAGGAGTGTACGCCTGCTGGAGAGATTGGAATATGATAAGCAGCGTCTGGTTGTCTGATAATCCGTGAACCAGAAGGTTTAGTGATCTTGAATAGTGTAGTGCTATAGCGTATCTATAAGGTATAAAGTCAGGTATGCAGCTTGACAGTCAAGGAATTGACAGAATGCTTCTAATGTTGAACTTGAGCCTCGTGCGGGAACTGTTGGATAGATGTTTTCATTACACGACTTTGATATAAGAGCAGTGAAACTTTTCTTTCTTGTTCATAAATCCCGATTCTCCTCTGAAGTACCTACTAATCTCACTGAAAGCATGCGAGTTCTAATCATTCACTAACATCCTTAGCACATGAATAGCTAGTGTCCCATAGTTATTCCGTCACTCTTGTTTTGAGTATGAATATCAATTGAAGCGTGCTCTGATTTTGAACGCTTTTCCAAAAAGGCCGTCAACTTCGCTGACATTTAAAACGCTCTCAACTTCCTGAACTTCCTCTCTGTTTTCCCGTTGTTCATTGATTCGTGATAATATTTTCACAGTTCCCTTCACTTTTGCTTTTGACTCGTCTGAAAGTCTGAACATTACTTATGCGCGCATATATAGCATTACATTATTCCCTGTGCAAATGTTTGCATTCCCCACAAATTATCTTTAGCGTTTCCCAGTGTTTCTTTTAGTCTCATTTTTTTTTTTTTCTTCGTTGTACTTCCATATTTCCCTGTTTACATGTTCTTGTAACACTCCCGTTTTCTTTTCAATTTTACCTTCGTTGTCTGAAAGTCTGAACATTACTTATGCGCGCATATATAGCATTACATTATTCCCTGTGCAAATGTTTGCATTCCCCACAAATTATCTTTAGCGTTTCCCAGTGTTTCTTTTAGTCTCATTTTTTTTTTTTTCTTCGTTGTACTTCCATATTTCCCTGTTTACATGTTCTTGTAACACTCCCGTTTTCTTTTCAATTTTACCTTCGTTTAATATTGTTGTCTTCGTGCGTTTACCCGTGCTATAATTTATTCTCGTTTCGTTCAGTTCTGTAATGTATGTGATGATAAGTGTTTGCCAGACTCCACAGTCATGTGTGCTCTGTTATGCTTTGCTTCTATTATATTTGTCTTCGTTCCTTCCCTTGTTATATTCTTGTGTGCGCTTTACTGCATTTAGCAATTAGATGTATTGTGAGTATGCCTTTTATTTTGTATTAATCACGGATTTGTTGCTTTAGAATTAACGTGGATACTCCCGGAAATATACCTTTAGTTATTTTAAATGAATCTGTAATAGAATCAAACATTTTTGTACTTATTTGTCTTGGAAAGGTTCTGTGATTGAACAAATTTATGTCACAAGCACTAACAGCCTTCGGTTGGTCAATTTAGTCGAGTTTTCAAGATCTTAACAAAAGAAACATGAGTATCATACCTGCCTCGGTGGCGTAGTGGTCAAGACGCTCGCCTGGTAATCAGGAGGGCGTGGGTTCGATCCCAGCCGAGGT
>NW_007381524.1:6652-12747 GCF_000475195.1 Diaphorina citri | reverse complement strand
GCAAAGTGGTTTAAAACAACGGAGGAAAATTGCTAAGAAAATAATAGAATACATAAAAAATAGAATAGAATTACATAGAACAGGATAGAATAAAAAAGAATATGAAATGATCTGTTTAGGGGACTTTAAACAAGGAGTAGACCAGCTTAGTCTGGCTGGGGAACGTTAAACAGGGAGTAAACCAGCTTAGTCTGGCTGGGAGACGTTAAACAGGGAGTAGACCAACTTAGTCTGGCTGGGAGACGTTAAACAGGGAGGATACCAGCTTAGTCTGGCTGGGGGACGTTAAACAGGGAGTAGACCAGCTTAGTCTGGCTGGGGGACGTTAAACAGGGAGTAGACCAACTTTGTCTGGCTGGGAGACGTTAAACAGGGAGAATACCAGCTTTGTCTGGCTGGGAGACGTTAAACAGGGAGAATACCAGCTTAGTCTGGCTGGGAGACGTTAAACAGGGAGGATACCAGCTTAGCCTGGCTGGGGGACGTTAAACAGGGAGTAGACCAACTTAGTCTGGCTGGGAGACGTTAAACAGGGAGAATACCAACTTAGTCTGGCTGGGAGACGTTAAACAGGGAGGATACCAGCTTAGTCTGGCTGGGGGAAGTTAAACAGGGAGTAGACCAACTTAGTCTGGCTGGGGGACGTTAAACAGGGAGGATACCAGCCTAAAATTTCCCTCGCTAAAGAAATAGTAAAAGTTTGAGTGAGGATCAGTTCAAAATACCCACAGCTTCAAACGAACTGAACTGAAAGAAGAAATAATACTCGATTGAAGAACTTGATTGAAGACGAAATAATAGCAATAGATGAAAATAAAACAAAAAAGTAAAAAGAGATAATAGCAGTTACAGTTCCCTCTGTCAAACCTCTTTAAAAAAAAAAAAAATAAATAAATAGTTAAAAAAAAAAACCCTAGCAGTTATACAGTGACGTTAAAGTCCGTTAAACCGTTATTAAAACAAAATCAAATTACAGCCTTCTGAGAATTTTTGTTTTAGAAAGAGGGGGAGAAGAAGAGAGAGATGTAAAGAGAGAGAGAGAGAATGAGTTCGAGAAGGAATGAGTGAGAGAGAGAATGAGTTAGAGAAGGAATGAGTGAGAGAGAGAATGAGTGAGGGAAAGAATGAGACAGAGGGAGGGAAGGAAGGAGAGAGAGAGAGAGAGATGTAAAGAGAGAGAGGGAAATGGAGAAAAAGACAAGAAATGTAAGTGGAAGATGAGATACATAGTAAGAAAGAGCGAAGGAAAGAGAGAGAGAGAGAGAGAGAGAGAGAGAGAGAGAGAGAAAGAATGATGAGAAATAAAAGATGAGAAATGAGATATAGTAAAGGGAGTTAAAGAGAGAGAGAGAGAGAGAAAATGAGTGAGGGAAAGAATGAGAGAGAGGGAAGGAGGGAGGGAGAGAAAGACAAGAATTGTAAGTGGAAGATGAGGTAGTAAGAAAGAGAGAGGGAGGGAGAGAGAGAGGGAGAGGCAGAGAGGGGGAGTGTGTGTGAGAGAGAGAGTTTTTTATTCTATGTAGGTGTTTAGAATACTTGTCAAACAATCTGTCACTCAAAACTTAGAGAGGTTTTCTGACTTTCTCTCTCCCTGTCTCTTGTCTTGTTTTAGACATACTTGAAGGTTTTCTGTCTCTTTCCTTTCTGTTTTCGGGGGAAAACAGTAACTAGGTGTTTTTTTTTTAAATGGTAACGTAACAACAGAATATTAATTTGTCGTTCAAAGAGAGAAGGAAGACAGGATAGGAGAAAGCTAACAGTTCCGAGAACAATCTTTAGCTGTCTAGGATAAAGTACCGCCCCGGACGGCGCGGCGGGATACGAACCCTTGACCTAGCGCTTATAAGGCAGGACCGCTATCTTTTTAGCTATAGCTAGGTTGGTTACTGATTAGTAATTTTCTCATATCTTAAACTCTCTCTCTCTTTCTCGCCAGCCTAGTTAGCTTGGTTGGTGGCGCTTCTGCCTTGTAAGCGCTAGGCCGCGGGTTCGATTCCCGCCCGGGGCTGATTTTATCCTGAAGGGATACTGTTCGTTCTCGGAACGGCTGGCTTTCTCCTATCCTCTCTTCTTTCTTTCTTCGATTTCGGGACGATAACTCCCTCTTAAAAAAATTGTCTGGACTAATGCCCAGAACTTGAAGAAGGAGGAGGAGGAATAGATTAAAGGAGAAGGAGGAGAGAAAAAGAGGACGAAGTGGAAGAGAGAGAAGGAGAGGATGAGGACAAGAAGGAGAGAGGTCAAGACTTATGGTGAAAGTAGGGATAGAAAGTAGGGAAGGATAAGAGGGGTGAAGAGGAGGAGGGGAAGAAGAGGAGAAGGAAAGAGAGAAAGGGATGATATTAGAGGATAAACATCAAATTATTTTAAGTGCAGCTCGTAGACAAAGTGGATATAAACGTTTTGTCGAGTGGACTGTTCTTTAGACGATCTCTTATTTTAATTTGTTTTTTTTTTTTTTTTTTATCTATAGGTATTTTAGATATTGGAGTTTTTATTCATTTTATTTTTTATGTTATTATTATTATTTTATTTTGTTGTCCATAAAATCAGTGATGACAGGTGTGCTCTCTTTCTTCTTTATTCTCTTTCTCATTTTTCTTCTTTATCTATCTCATCTTCTTCTTCTCCATCTCCTCCTCCTTCCTCTTTGTCTTCACTTCATTTCGTCTTCTTCTTTTCCTCCTTCTTCATTTTCATTTTCTTCTTCTTCTGTTCCTACTACTCCTTCCTCTTTGTGTTCTCTTCATTCTTCTTCAATTTCTTCTTATTCTCCTTCTTCAATTTCTTCTTCACCTTCTTCTCTTTATTCATCTTCTTCTTTTTCTCCTTTGTCTTCTGTTCATTAATTCTCTCTTTCTTCTTCTCCTTCTTCTTCTCCTTTAATTTCTATACTCCTTCTAGGGATAATTATTATTCTTATAATAGAAAGGAGCTTCTTTTTTTACTTTCCTCTTCCTCCTCTTCTTCCTGTCTCCACTCAATTCCGTCTACCCAATCCAATATCAACACCCGAAGACCTTTGAATATTTCAATAGGTACCTACTTCTTAATATTACCTTTATCTACTCTTCTTCTCCTTCTCTCTCTCTCTCTCTCTTCCTTCCTACCCTAATCTATCTCTGTCTACTTTGCTTCGTCTTTTTTCATTTCATTTGCTCTCTCTCTCTCTTCCTTTTTTGCAATTGTCAAAATCATTCATGGGTGAAAAACGAACGATAGTAAGAGAAAGAGAGGGAGAGAGAGAGAAAGAGGGAGAGGAGGAAAAAGAGGAGGAGAAGAGAGAGGGGGGAAGAGAGTGCTTTATTATTATTATCCTAATCTTGCTTTCTTTGTTTTTGAAAGGAATGAAAATATTGCAATTTAGAATTTTCCTTTCTTTTTGTCGATTCTCTCTCTCCCCCTCTCCCTCTCTCTCTGTTGCTTATTCATTCTCTTCCTCTCTGTTATTGTTTCTTCTTCAATGTACCTATTATGCAATCGTAAAACTATAGCACCTGGTGTTATCATCGGGTATGCAATATGCAGCACGTTTACAGGGTGCACCCCTAAAGTTAAAAATGAGGGGGAAAAATAAAAATAAAGGCAAGATGAGACCGAAGATTGAGCCACAAAATAAATAGCAAGACAAGAAAATAGACATCTCCACTAATGAATCGAATGTTGCGCATTGCATACTTTAATCAATTTCACGGCATTCATACAAATTGGGGCAATTAAACCCGATAGACTCGGTAGCTCGGTACCAGCCAGCTTAGTTAGCTTGGAAGGTAGAGCGCCTGCCTTGTAAGAACTATACATAGGTTCGATTCCCGCCCGGGGCGAACCTTATCCTGAACAGATAGGATTGAACGGACTTGAAAGTCTTGAAAAGATTGGCGGCTTTCTCCTATCCTGTTTTCCTTCCGTCTTTACTTTCGGAAAGATAAGACCTCCGTTCATACAGTTCCCTCTGTGGAACTCTTCAAAGCGTTTGCCTCGGAAGGGCCAGGTCGTGGGTTCGATAAACTCCCGGCGCAGATTTTATCCTAAACAGATAAGGTTCGTTTTCGGAACGGCTGGCTTCAATTTCGGGACGGTGAGACCTCCATTGTTCCCAGAATTCGAACTATAAAACTCATTTCCATCGAGTGAAAACTCAAAACTCGCTCCTTTCGGTGCATAATCCGCACTAAATTATACGGAAACTAGAGAGAGCAGTTAGTTAAAGTTAACGTTTTCCACCCTCCAAATTTGCATAATGTTCCATAAACTTCCCAAAGACAAACAACTTAGAAAAGGAGGGAGGAGGGACGAGGGGAGAGAGAGATAGAAGAGGGATATTTCTACTTATAGGGGAGGAAGAGAAGGAGGATAGAGGAAGAGAGAAGGAGAGAAAGAGAGAGAGAGAAAGACAGAGAGGAGGAAGGGAGATATTTTAACTTTGAGGAGGAGAGAGCGAGTGGGAGGAGGGAAGAGAGAGAAAGAGAGAGAAAAGAGGGACGGTTCGTTATCTAAACTCATTTGTATTATGATTTATGTATAGGTGGCGAACTTGTGGAACATGGCGAACTTTGGGTCACGTACCTTATTACTATTAAAGGACTCTTATTTATCTCTAACTTTATGAACTTTGGGCCAAGTAGAAATTTTTAAGTTTACTCCTCTGGAGAGTTGACGTGACTCAGAGGAACTGAATAACTGACAGAATAGAAAATAAGATAGTAAAAAGAATGAGTTGAGGGAAAGAGAAGAAGGAGGAGGAGAGGAGGGGAGAAAAGAAGAGACAAACTATAATGACGAAAAAAATAGGAAAGGAGAAAAGGAAAGAAGAGGATAGAGAAGTTGAACATGAAAGAATAGAGAATGGAGGAAAGGAAAACAGAATAAAATAGAAGAGGTAGGAAGAGAAAGGATGAAAAAGGAGTGAAAAAAAGAAGGAGAAATATTTCTGGTACTTCCTCCCTTTTATTCTCCTCTTACTCATTCCCCTTCATTTTTCGAAGAGGAGAAAGAGAAGTAGAGAGAGAGAGAGAGAGAGAGAGAGAGAGAGAGAGAGAGAGGAGTACTTAGAGGAGAGGAAAGTTCCACGAAGATTGGAGGGGGAGAGGGGAGGTAGAATGGAGAGAGGAGAGGGACATTTAGAGAGTTTTCCTACCCCTTATTTCACCCTTCTCACCAGGAGGGGAAGGAGAGAGAGGGGGGATATGATAGTAAAGGGTTTGTCTCTCCCTCATTTTTCCCCTCTCACTATTTCTTAGGGGAGAAAACTATGAAGGGATGGGAGGGAGAGTATAATAATGTGATGAAAATGGGGTGGGGAGTCCCTCTCCAATTAGGAAGTCGAAAGATTAAAGAGACGCTAATCACTTGAGAGTGGGAGGGGAAGAAGGGAGGGTGAATGAGCGAGAGAGAGGAAAAGACAGAAAGAAAAGAAGAGAGGGAGGAAACAGAAGGAAAAAGAAAAAAGATAGAGAAAAGTGGGAGAAAGCAAAGAAAGGAGAAAGAGGCAGAGAAAATGAAGAGGAAGAAGAGGAAGGGAAGGCAAGGAAACGGAGAGAAAGAGAAAAAGATAGCGAGTAAGAGAGAGAGAAAGGGAGCTCACTAAAGGGAGAAAGAGGGGAAAAGAGAAAAGTCAAATAAAATAATTATAAAGAAGGGGGGAGAGAGAAAAAGGGAGAGGAAGAGACCGATAAAAGACAAGGGTAGGCACTACTCTCTTCAAGCTTTTCATTTCCATTAAAACGTCAGAACTCACAACCATCAGACTGTCAGTCTTGCTAATTAGGGGCTGACATGTTACGGGCCCATGTTTGTGTGTACCTGCCTTTCTTCAGGGCCCGATTTAGGGAGGCCCGCCCCCCGTTGCCCCCGGCGGTGTTCGGAGGCCCATGGGGGGGTTTCTCTGGCCCAGGGGAGTTGTAAACGTACAATACAACATGGTTGTTTTAAAATTCAAGCCTTTTTTTTTGAGAGAGAGAGAGGTTTGACAGAGGGAACTGTAACTGCTATGGTCTTATCGTCCCGAAAATAGAAGAGAGAAGGAAGACAGGACAGGAGAAAGCCAGCCGTTCCGAGAACGAACATTATCCCAACAGGATAGATCGGAAGAGCGT
>NW_007381524.1:5265-5759 GCF_000475195.1 Diaphorina citri | reverse complement strand
CTAATTAGGAAGTCAACCGATTAGCCAACATTTTGTTTTGTAACATTACAGTGTACTTTCCTGCTTTCAGAGATACTTAGAAATTTAAACAATGAGTGCATGCTAATAGTTCACTAAGTAATTCAGAAGTTGAAGCTTTGTACAATGCAAAGTCCCATCCCGTCCTTGTAATTTTGCATGCAAAGTAATAATAATAATAATAAGTTCATTGTTAACATTCAGAATCCTTTACAGACTTTTCTTTATAATTAATATCCCTCTAAGTACAGTAAGAAGTGAAAGGTTTCATGTAAAAGGGCCTATGTGTAAGAAAACATAATTCTGGGATAAATTTCAACATCACTGTATTAAAATGTCTCTCCTGAAAAGTAGCAAAAATCACATAGGCCGTTCTTCTTGGGAACGATTCAATTGTAGTTACGAGTACATGATGAAATAAATAGCTGAAGTTCCTCCCACATTAACTTTTTATGTTTCTTTTAAACTTAGGTACA
>NW_007381524.1:2420-4514 GCF_000475195.1 Diaphorina citri | reverse complement strand
TTTTTTTTTTTTTTTTTTTTTAATGAGCTATAGCCTAGGTAGGTAATTAGGTACAAAACTATTGGTTGGTAACTACAAGGTACCACGGTACTAGGGTTGCCAACCGTACGTTATTGTCAAAAATCAAATGTTCCGCCAGAACACACCTTTGTTTCGGTTTTTTCCAAATCTATGGAAAATACGGGAAGTGCCTTTGTTCCGGGTAAAATTCGGGAAATCCGTATTTTTTCACCATTTTGCTAGTTTGTACCGTATATGCCGAAAAAAAAAAGTTGGCAACCCTACACGGTACCCACTAATAATTTCAGGCCCTGCTAAAGTAGGTACTATACTTGACTGTGATGTAGGTACACTATTCAGTCATAAATGTCAGAGTGTGAGAGAAGAGAGAATGAGAGGGAAGGAGAGAGAACAGTGAGTGTAAGAGAGAGAGAGAGAGTGAGGGAGAAACGAAGGAAGGGAGAGAGAGAGAGAGCAGTGAGTGTAAGAGAAAGAAAAAGAGACAGTGAAAAAGAGAGGGGGGAAGAGAGAGAGAGAGAGAGAGAGAGGAGGGAGAGAAAGAAATAAATTAAATGCAAACCCAGAACTGATGGCTGTTGAATTCACACCCAAACACTCAGACAAGCATCTCTACGTTACACACCCAAAACAACATGACAAAACATCCAAGGTAGAAATATCCATTAATCACACTCACCTACCTCTTTCTCTCTCTCTCTCTCTCTCTCTCTCTCTCTCTCTTTCTCTCTCCCTCCCCCTCTCTCTCTATCTCTCTCTACTTATCCCTCCCTCTTTCTCTTTCTCCCATTTTCCCTCTTTCTCTCTCTCACTCTTATCCCTCCCTTCTCCTCTACCCCCCCTACCTTCCTCCCTTTCTCATTCCCTCTGCATCTCTTTCTTGCTAGATTTCCTTCTCTCTTTTACTCTCTCTCTCTCCCTTCCCTCTCTCTTTTCCTCTTTCTAGTTCCTCTCTTTTCCCCGATGTCCTATTCTCTCTCCTCTTTCACTATATTTCTTTTGACTCGGGAAAAAAAGACAGGCCCCACATTTTTCATGCCTGTCACAAAACAGAAGTGCCTTTGAAGAGAGAGAGAGAGAGAGAGAGAGAGAGAGAGAGAGAGAAAAGGGTTTAAAAACCTTCTCAGGGGAATGGAGAAAGATATGGGAGAGAGAGAGAAAATAACGGGAGAGGGAAAGGGTGGAAAACAATAGAGGGAAGGAGAGAGAAGGAGAGAAAAAGAGAGAGGGAGGGAAAGTGAGAAAAAGGTTTCGTGTTTGAAGAAAGACCCTATTCAAATTCAAAATTTGAGACCAAAATTGGACCTGGGACACCAAATTTCAAGGATCGACGTGTCTTGATTCAAGGAACTCAAAATTTCAAAGTTCATCAAAATCGGACCAGGCAATCGCGAGTTATAGCGGAACAAATACACACACACACAAACATCTAAATCAAATGCGAAACGGTCGAGTTAAAACATAGACTTTCACTTCGTTCGGTCAATTATAGCTATACTAGCTATGCAGTCTGCTAAATTTGTCACGAGCAGTCCATTACACAAACACAATGCAGTGTGAAGTTTATACGCTTGTAAGGTATATGAGTACACAGGTACAATCATCTATTATGCAATGGGTACTCACAGGCATGGTTTTAGGGGGAACCGGGGCAATATAGACCTCCTGGGTGTGACTTTATTTTGGGCACGAACATTCCTTTAAATGTCCATGAAAATTAAAGAGGAAAACAGCCTAGTTAGCTTGGTGGGTAGCGCGTTTGCCTTGTAAGCGCTAGGTAGTGGGTTCGATTACCACCCGGGGTGGATTTTATCTTGAACGGATAAGGTTCGTTCTCAGAGCAGCTGGCTTTCTCCTATCCTGTCTTTCCTTCTCTCATCGCTTTCGGAACGATAAGACCTTGGAAAGAAAGAAAGATGTACCTAATAATTGTGTAGTTGTGTTGTTCACACTTATCACTTTTATCAGTCATCTTTTGGTCCGTGTCCAATTCACCTAATACTGGCTTATTCGGCACATATTTCACACCCAGAATTCGCTCAAAAAAAAAAAAAAAAAAAAAAAAAAAAAAAATCT
>NW_007381524.1:0-1284 GCF_000475195.1 Diaphorina citri | reverse complement strand
GTCCTTGATTAACAAGAGTAGTCACTTTACCCAGTTGGGTAGGGAAGACTTTGCTCCGAACGACGGGCCTTACCCGTATGATAAATGATAGAGGAATCTCGTAAGAGACGGCAGAGCGGAGGAGAAGGACCAGAGACGAGATAGGGTCAACGTAAAGTGACCGCCGCGCCCGTACCACAGAATGCCGCTCACATGAAAGAGGGACGAAGAAGAGGAAGTGGGACAATATAGCAGCCAAGAGTAGGAAGAAAAAGAGAACAAAAAAAGGGAGTGACGCCACAAGTTTTATTTTTTCAAATTACCGCGCCGGGCAATAGGGGGTGAGGAGGCGAGAAGAGAGAGGGGGTGTAAGAGAAAAAAAGGTGAAAGAGAGAGAGAGACCGAAAGAGAAAGAGACAAGGGAGGATGAGGTTTTTTTTCAAGAAAAAAAAAAAAAAAAAAAATAAAAAAAAAAAAAAAAAAAAAAAAAAAAAAAAAGTTCACCCATACGCCCAAAACCTAACCTCTATCCCTACACCAAGCAAGGTATGTACTACGTAGGTACCAGTACCTTATATAGGTCAGCCATTATCAGGTAGACCTGACGACATGTAGTACCTGATGGTGAGCGGCTGGCCTAAGGAGCAGATTGACCCAACGCCAGAGCCGGAACTCAAACCCAGCACCTACGGGTTTGAGCTAAATTTCTATTTTCCAGAATATTAACAAAGTTTTTTCTGAGTATCTCTATCTATTCTATTTCATTTCTATTCTATTCCAATGAAAATAAATTATTCGCAAGCTCATTCATATTCATGATTGTTTTTCAGCACTTTAAAGTATTTTATTTAGTTATTTATATTGGATTATTGATTTGGCGTTTTTTTACTCTCTCCCCTCCTTCAACCCCCCCCCCTCCACGCCGCATTATTTGCCCTCATTAAAATGTCAAAAATTTCATAATGACATCCCCCTAATCTCAGGTTTATTTTTGATCCCCCAAAAATACATTTCCGTGTTGAAAAGTGAACGCCAAGTTTTTGAAAACTGTGAACGGGCCGTGGTCAAAATTTCAATGTGTCAGCAGCACGCGAATGGTCAGATTGTCACCCATCCGGATATCAACCACGCTCAACGTCGCTCAACTTCAGTGATCCACTGGAAACTGGTGTATTCAACGTGCTATTACTGTTGGCTTGTGTTTTTTATTATTATTATTATTATTATTATTAGTGCTTTATTTAGACTGTCGAATTAGGACATGTAGTCCCATTATCTCAACAGTTTAATATTGCACCACTTTAT
>NW_007381523.1:0-19314 GCF_000475195.1 Diaphorina citri | reverse complement strand
AACCATAGATTTATGTATAGTGTTTGAAACATATCTTGTAACATAGATGAAGACACCTACAAAAGTTTTTCAACATCCAAGATGACGCCGCCACAACTCAAAAATTTCGAGAGTTGAGAATTGGAGCCGGTGTTAGCCCATGATTGGTGGAAGTCAAACAAACTTCCACAAGAATGATAGGTACACTAAAAGTTGACTTCTCGGTTTTCTGACCAGACCCTCACATATTCTACTTCTTGTTCGTATGACTACTACCAGAGTCTGCTTGTTCTATTATTCTATCTGCCTTCTCCTGGGCTTCTTTTCGTATGGATTCATCTTTAACATCATCTAGGTCTTCATCGTCATCATCATTCTGTTTATACAGGGTGGGATACTGAGCCATACAGTCCTGCATTGTTTTGAATGCTTCGAAACAGTTAACGCCTGAAAACACAAGACAAAGATCAGGTCCAGAATCAAAGGAGATTTCCTTTTTCTGTTGGACATTTTTGTCAAATTTCATCAAAAGTCATACAAACCGTTCGAGAGTTATCCGTCGACATTTGTTAACTTAAAACATAGAATATCTTGGACATGTGATGAGAGGAGAAAAAAAATCAGTGTTGAGCATATTTATTACCTTTAGGTTCATCTGTGCTATAGTGGAAGCAGGAGAATGCCTCTCGGAACTGTACACCACAAGGTCCTGTAGCCATACCGCCTAGACACGGGCAGTTCCAATTGATAGAACCATCAGGTAGAATCAGACCTGGTTGTGGTTCAGGGGGAGGTAGTTCTACACTGCTAGGTATGGCATGGTCTTCTTTGGTGGCAAATATGATGAAGTCTTTACCTTCACGCTGACACGTTGACATTGTGAGTGTGAGTCTGTAAAAGAAGAACCAAGACTGTAGGTAAATAGACAGATCAATATCAGAGGGAAATTTTCAGTTTAACCCTCTACTCTCTACACAAAAAGCCCACTCCGAGGCTTAGATGTAGGGAGTAGGGGCAAACAGAACTAAACGTTGGGTTAAGCCTATAAAAATATCAGGGGGACACTTAATATAGTGGCAATGTGCCTGCTTATCATGCAGAAGATTCAAGAGTTCAATTCAAAGAATAGAAAAAAAAAAAAAAAAAAAATTGATCTTGTGTTTCAAGTCAAGATATAATTTTATAAAATTTTGTGAGGTGCATACATTAGGGAATAACATAATACGTGATCCCCAAGTCTAACCTGTTTTGTTCCTAGTTGACCGACAGCAAGTTAAGTAAGCAGGGAGAAGTCCTATGAGTGATAAATCTGGCTGGATGATTGTTATAATATCCACACGTTGTCAAAGAAGTTTGTAGCTTGATAAAGAATGAAGCAGGGCACCTCAGTATAGCTCTGGTTTGGGCAGGATTGAATTTGAGAAGATCTATTGGCACACCAGCCCCAGTCTGAATAAAAACAAGAAAAAAATATAGTAATATTGGCAAACTTAAATCAATAGGACTTGCATAAGGACGAAATTTGAATAAACTAAAATGATAAAATCATTTTTTTTTCATTAAAAAAAAAAAAATCTTTAAACAGGAAAATTGATCCTTCATAAGAAGGAAAGGTTTTTTTTTTTCTTTCATTTATTGGGACTTGTAAGTTCAGCTGGTAAGTACCATGTTTATTCTGGAACCCATGGCCTTTTTTTTGTGGAGTGAAGAGTAGGGAGTACATATTTGTTAGAGGAACATGCTACAGGTATACAGTCTCATATTGAAAGATATGCTATTGCACAAGCACAATAGAAGGAAAGACAAACAGAACTTACTTCTCCTAGCAATGCCTTGATGCAACACTTGACATGAGCAAGGAAATGTTCATCATCAACAGTAGTATTGGCTTCTCTGTAAAAGAAAAATACACAAATATTCAATATCCAAATGAAACAAAGCTGCAATGTACATGTGTTTACAGGATGCCACAACCAATTTTACCACTGTTACATCCATGGAACACCAGCACTGCGTGAAAACATTGAACAAAATTTCCATGCCAAAATTTCCATTTGATCTGACACCATCTTTACAAATCCATGTAAATATTGCCCAGTAAACACATACACCAAGCTAACATAAAAAATAAATAAATATACCTAGTCCATATATCCAGCTAAAATTTGCATTTTTTTTTGATTTCTATAAGTCTCATGAAAATTTTCTTTAAATCCCTAGATTGCTAGAAGCCTTGAGAAGCCATTCCAGCAATCAAAAAGTAAAAATCTTATTGGTGATACATTGAAGTAACACCAAGGGCTCCAACAGTGTTACCTTGACGTAACACCGTTTTCCACTATCACACAAAAAAGGTGTTACTTTGGCATAACACCAGTGGTAAAAGTGTTAAATTTACTCTTGCAGAACTACCAATCCTATTTTTAAAGAAAGTTTGAGAAAAAAAAGTCCAATCTCTAGATACCTACTACTGTCCTTATCCTATATTTGTACCTACTTGACCTACTTCATTAGGCATTTGGGAATGATATGACTAGGTGCCTAGGTATTTTTTTTATGGCTTTAAGTGGCAGGGATCTCCTAGAGGAGCTCTTCCACCCAACCACTATGTTAAGGCGGTCTCTTCCTGATCCCTAATGTGCCACGTCCATTTTAGTTTAGGACTATTGCACTGCCACCCAACCACTAAATTTTTCTTTCACTGTGAGCCTTGAAGGCTGTGTTTATGTACTGGGCTGAGATGAGCTCGGACGATGTGAGATAGCTGTCCCGGCGGCAATTTTTAAAATTTATTTTATATTTATTTTTGTTTGCTTTGTAATTTGCTTGTTTTTAATATCTAATATGAATAAAAAGTATAATATAAACGTGCAAACTAGAGATAAAAAGTAAAAAATGAATTCAGATTGTACAAGTTGCGGAAAAAAAAATCAAAGTTTCGAATTTCCCGCCAACTTTACACGCTTAAAGGCTGACAATGGCCTAGCTCAGCCCAGTACATAAACACAGCCTAAGATATTTAACCAGGGAGGTTGTGAATGCTCCTAGACTTTGTGAGTCTCTTATATCCCTATCAAGAGAATTCCATAATCTAACTGCAGATACATGGTAAGAATTACCATGTACTCAAGTCCTATGTCTTGGAACATATGGGGTTAAAGCTCCCCTTATCATTTTACTGATATGGACCAATTAAGTATTGATTAACATCAGAGGAAAAGCAATTTAGCAATACTGTAATAGGAACATTTAGGTCTAGGCCATGCTCTAAATATAAAGAGCCCAATAAGTACATACTATCAACTTACAGATGTGAAATTTTGATTGGACAATTTCTGAACAATTTGTAATTGGTTGACTTGAGGCAATCTTGTCAAAGAGCCATTTTGTGTTGAATATTTCATCAGTGAGAGTGAGCTGTTGAGACCTGAAAACAATAAATAATTATTGTTATATTTATGTCTATTACATAACATCCCATCCTATTTATGTCTATTACATAATATAATTTACATACAAATGGGAACAGCCCTAACAACTGTCCACATGGGGATAGGAACAATATTCAAACTGCTTGTTTTCTTTATCCTGATATACAAAAACATATACTGTGAACTTAGATAGGTACTTCCAGTTCATTCTGGAAGATAACTTTCACAATGGAGAAAAAAGTTGCTTGGTGGAATACCTAGCAAAATAAGAAAGACATTGCCAACCTAGTTAGCTTGAAGGGTAGAACATCTGCCTTGTAAGTGCTAGGTAACAGGCTCCATTTCTGCCCAGGCAATATTTTATCCTAAAGATAAAAGTTCATTTCAAGATCTCTAGCTAATCTGCTCATTCCAAACCAAAGTACACTATCATGAGGACTCATATCATTTTATTCTTTCAAAGCTGAGTGACCCCTTTGGCAAACTGCCAGCTAATCTGCTCATTCCAAACCAAAGTCCACTATCACAAGGACTCATATCATTTTATTCTTTCAAAGATGAGTGAACCCTTTGGCAAACTGCCAGCTAGCCAGGGTTATTCTTATTCCTTAATAATGTAGGTTTCTACACTTCTAAAGAGTATCTGAAGACACACAGTTACCCATATGCTATTACCTATTTGTAAAAGAAATTTGTGAAAAATACCGTAAACTGTCCGAACTTGGGACACTGTTATCTTGGGACAAAAATTTCTTCGTGCAGTGTAATAATTGTGTATGTAATTTGATCTGGCGTGCTGGTGCAGTGTGTCGATTTTTTTCGAGTGTGAAGTGAGTCAAACTTATTTGTTGATATGTATACCTACATTTTTTCTATTTTAATTAAAATTATTTTTAAATCCATTACTTTCTTTGGCTGAAATGGAGCAGTTGCAAATGGGTAAAAATTATAAATGGTCAAGAGGAGAGCAGTGCTACCGATAAAGCAAATGGGAGGAAGCAGATGTTTGTCGAGTTGACGCCAGCACAACATCAGGTGAGATTTATAGAACAAGCAAAGTGAATTATTTGTTTGTAACTCGATTTTACTTTCGTTTAACTCGCCCATGATCTAAGCACATCTAAATTCCTGTCCAGCCTTGGAAGCCAGTGGTTCCATTGTGGAAAAATATTGGGACGCGCGTAGGAAAACTGTCGAACGGTTAGTCTCATATAATTGAAATTTAGCAAACATGTTTGAGACATGAAGGAAAAACTCCGAAAAAATAACTGTAAAAGGTCGAAAATTCAATTTTCATTTTCCGTTCTAATGAAAGAGTTCAAAGATGTGTGACGTCAGAATTTACGCAGTTGTTTTTTTCGTCCGCTAGGTAGTGTCAGTATGCGAGCGCGCTTGCGGAGGAGCAGAAAGAAATGCACAGAAACGTATGCGCACAAACACATTAATGTGTTGCCTGAGAGGGAGCTTTGTTAGGGACATTTGATGTGACGTCATCGTGTACGGGAGCTTATCCCGTGACGTCAAAGTTCACGATTTACCGGTATTTCCTAAATCGATTTATCTCGAGAAAAGTCGTAAGAAAAGAAAAATTCCGTTGGTCCTCATTTTTCCTGCTCTATGACTTTGAAACATCACCCAAGTAAGCGCAACTGATCTATTGAGAATTTTATTGGCAAATTGGCAATGGCTAGTTGTCCGTCTATAATTTATATAATTACCTACCTATTTGTTGGTTACCTATGTCTGCCAGAATGTCGTGAGAAATGGACACACAGTTGGAGAGATAGGTATTGCGAAACAGACAAAGTGACAAACAATGAAAACTCACTTGGTTAATTTGGTTTATTTTAAAAACAAATGTGATCTTTTCCTTAAACTCAAATATTGGTCTCGCTAATTAAACAGACCTACAAAATATTTTATTACCTATATATTATTTATATTAGATTTCCATTCCTAACGAGGATTGCATGCTAAATAATGAAATGGCTTTTTGTCTCGCATATTTCATTATAGCCGGTCTCTTCCTAAATTCAGTGTTAGGTACGTATGTGAAAGTAGAAACACACTACCCTCAGTCCCTCTCATGTTACGTGAGGGTAGTGTGTTTCTACCTTTATAGTGCTTTATTTGGATCACCTATAATGCGTTAATTGAACTTTAAAATATACCTACCTAGGCAGGTACATTAACATTGGCTTGATAAAGAATGAAGCAGGGCACCTCAGTATAGCTCTGGTTTGGGCAGGATTGAATTTGAGAAGATCTATTGGCACACCAGCCCCAGTCTGAATAAAAACAAGAAAAAAATATAGTAATATTGGCAAACTTAAATCAATAGGACTTGCATAAGGACGAAATTTGAATAAACTAAAATGATAAAATCATTTTTTTTTCATTAAAAAAAAAAAAATCTTTAAACAGGAAAATTGATCCTTCATAAGAAGGAATGGTTTTTTTTCTTTCATTTATCGGGACTTGTAAGTTCAGCCGATAAGTACCATGTTTATTCTGGAACCCATGGCCTTTTTTTTGTGGAGTGAAGAGTAGGGAGTACATATTTGTTAGAGGAACATGCTACAGGTATACAGTCTCATATTGAAAGATCTGTGTCGTAGCATGCCCATCCCGTAGTATGCCTCTCACCAGATGGGCGAGAAGAGACACAATACTTCCCATTTAGGTGCTGGGTCATGGTCAACACGAGAACACTAAATTTTTGTCGATGGTGGGATTCGAACCCGGGACCTTCTGCATGGCAAGCAAGCGCGTTACCACTGGACCAACCATGCTTTATTTGGATCACCTATAATGCGTTAATTGAACTTTAAAATATACTTACCTAGGCAGGTAGGTACATTAGTTATTTATTACCCAAATATGCGTCTTTCGCCAAGAACCTACCATTTCAGGGAATATTCCTTCATATTTTAAGAAAGAATATTTTGATAATTGTAGGATTAGTATTTTGCCATTTTAAGGCAGAAAATTTAGATATTTTAAGGCGGAATATTTTATTTCAAGGAAGACTATGATGATAGGTAAGTATAGTCTGGCAGAATTTATTTGGACATTTTAAGGCGGAATATTTTTAAATTCCCTAACAAAAAATATGTTGTTGGGAATATTTTGAAATTTCAAGGAAGACTATTTTGACGTTTAAGGAGGAATATTTTGACATTTTTAAGGCAGAATATTTTGACATTCAAGGAGGAATATATACATTTTAAGGAGGAATATTTTGAGATTTCTAGGAGGAATACCTATTTTGACAAATCTGCGTAAATCTTACTTGAAATAAGTGAGATTTACGCACAGCTTACCCTTCTCCATGGTGATATGAAGATATATTTGTACTCAGTCAATAATAACTGTTTAGTAATGCACTCTGGATGAAGTGTTTAGAATTTGAATCATCTTGTTTTCACTGATCAGAGTTAATCATAATCACACTACCAGGTAATCAGTGGCGTAGCTCCATAGGGGAGAAACTAAATGAACTGGGTGGTTGGGTGGCAGAGCTCCTTCAGGACAACCCTGACAAAAAAAAAAAAATAAATAAATAAAATAAAAATGGTGTTCATAAACTTTCAAGGGGGCCTTCCCCTGAAAGACCGATCGTCTGAATTAAAACTTAGATCGCCATCAGCCCAGTTAGCTTGGAAGGTAGCGCGCCTGACTTGTAGCCGCTAGTCGCGAGTTCGATTCCCGTCCGGGGCGAACTTTATCCTAAACAGATAAGGTTCGTTCTCGTAGCGGCTATCTTTCTCCTACCCTGCCCTCATTCTCCTTTCGATTTCGGGACGATAAGACTTAGATTATTTCAGTTCCCTCTACCAAACTGCCTAAAAAAAAAAAAAAAAAAAAAAAAACTTTTCCAAAAAACCCCAAAAAGCCCACGTTCTGTCGATAGGTCGAAAAACCTTTACACTAGATATGTTTTCTATGAAAATTACAAATAAATGTAACTTGGTGTTAATTATAGGATATGGGAGTAAGGTGTGATACGACACTACAAGTGTTCATTATATACACAGGTGTTCACAATTTCATAACGCATGTTGAGGGACCTGCCACACTATGATTGCTAATATATGCGAAACAAAACATATCCATGTACCCCATGCTGCATAATCAACATTAAATAAATTACAATCATACATACATACATACATACGTATTACGTATAGTGATAGCATAAACTACTGAGCCGCGAAGATTCAAAATTGCGTTAGATCACAACGGTTTGTATTTGTAATTTGTAGATCTGATGCTCTGATGGGATAATGTTCGTTCTCGGAACGGCTGGCTTTCTCCTATCCTGTCTTCCTTCTCTCTTCGATTTTCGGGACGATAAGGCCATAGCAGTTACAGTTCCCTCTGTCAACCTCTTAAAAAAAAGAATAGTAGATTTTAGCCGTTTTTTTGTGGAAGTTTCTCTCTCTCTCTCTCTCTCTCTTGTTCTTTACGATTTTCACCTGTTTTGAAGCACTTTTCCCACTTCTTTTAAAGAAAGCATACGGAATCCTGTCAACAAAGTTAAAACTATCATGGAAGCTTAACTTTCAAATGTTGTTTTCCTTCATCTTGTCTTCTCAGCCCCAAAAAATCCAGATTTGGGAATTGCATTCTAGATAAAGAAAAAAGAAAGAAGAAGAAGAAAAACTCCCACAGGAAAAATACCTTTGCGATCTGTAACACTAGAGAAACATCTGTGACAGACATGCATCTGTTGTTGTGAAACACATTATTGCATAACTCAACTAGTTTTCAGGCGTTCATACAATTTGTCCTAGTAAGAAATCAATAGAGACCGCCGAATGCATACCTTTACCTGTGAGTAGGTATTTGTCATAAGCTCATAAATAGACACCGTGCTAAAACACCATATTTGATCAATTTTAAGACCTGTTCCCATTTGTTGTGAGCTTCATTCAATTTTTTTCCGAATGTCCTGTAGGCTACGTAATTTTAATGAGTGTTCCCACTACACGATTTTTTTTTTCGAACGACAAGTGGGGACAGGCCATATTTTTAGGAGAAAAAAGAATGAAATGACCAAGAGCTCATGATTGTTGTGCAATTAGTTGATCTTATTAGGAGACTAGAACAATAACAATTACAACAAATTGATAGGATAACTAAAGCTACTTGAACCTCCCAGAACACAATGAATAGTAAGGAATGATATAACAATATATGGTATTGCACCATAGATCATGTATAAAGTTAAACCATAGATCATTATGAGGAGGAACATCTGTGACACACATGCATCTGTTGTTGTGAAACACATTATTGCATAACTCAACTAGTTTTCAGGCGTTCATACAATTTGTCCTAATGAAATCACTAGAGACCGCCGAATGCATACCTTTACCTATGAGTAGGTATTTGTCATAAGCTCATAAATCATAAATAGACACCGTGCTAAAACACCATATTTGATCAATTTTAAGACCTGTTCCGATTTGTTGTGAGCTTCATTCAATTTTTTTCCGAATGTCCTGTAGGCTATGTAATTTAAATGAGTGTTCCCACTATACACGCGACACGATTTTTTTTTTTTTCGAACGACAAGTGGGGACAGGCCTTTAGGAAAAACCATATTTTTAGGAGAAAAAAGAATCAAATGACCAAGAGCTCATGATTGTTGTGCAATTAGTTGATCTTATTAGGAGACTAGAACAATAACAACCACAACAAATTGATAGGAACTAAAGCTACTTGAACCTCCCATAACACAATGAATAGAAAGGAATGATATAACAATATATTATGGTATTGCACCATAGATCATTATGAGGAGTTCTATGAAAGAAAAGAAATTTTCCATCATCAATCAAATCTTAAGTCGTTCCGTCCAAGGGTACGGGTCGGCTGATTTCCATACTGATTTGAAAAGGCATTAGCATTATCATACTGTTTTCAGTATGAAAAATGGCCCTCCTTTCATAGACCCCCCCATTCCCCATGTATGCCATTTAACAATTAAACCATAGATTTATGTATAGTGTTTTGAAACACAAGTCGTTCCGTCCAAGGGTACGGGTCGGCTGATTTCCATACTGATTTGAAAAGGCATTAGCATTATCATACTGTTTTCAGTATGAAAGATGGCCCTCCTTTCATAGATCCCCCCCATTCTCCATGTATGCCATTTAACAATGAAACCATAGATTTATGTATAGTGTTTGAAACATATCTTGTAACATAGATGAAGACACCTACAAAAGTTTTTCAACATCCAAAATGACGCCGTCACAACTCAAAAAATTCGAGAGTTGAGAATTGGAGCCGGTGTTAGCCCATAATTGTGGAAGTCAAACAAACTTCCACAAGAATGATAGGTACACTAAAAGTTGACTTCTTGGAAATACGAGTGGTTTTCTGACCAGACCCTCATATATTCTACTTCTTGTTCGTATGACTACTACTAGAGTCTGCTTGTTCTATTATTCTATCTGCCTTCTCCTGGGCTTCTTTTCGTATGGATTCATCTTTAACATCATCTAGGTCTTCATCGTCATCATCATTCTGTTTATACAGGGTGGGATACTGAGCCATACAGTCCTGCATTGTTTTGAATGCTTCGAAACAGTTAACGCCTGAAAACACAAGACAATGATCAGGTCCAGAATCAAAGGAGATTTCCTTTTTCTGTTGGACATTTTTGTCAAATTTCATGAAAAATCATACAAACCGTTCGAGAGTTATCCGTCGACATTTGTTAAGTTAAAACATAGAATATCTTGGACATGTACTTTAGTGTATTTTTGAGTTCCAGTGTGTTGCATGTGTCGATAAAATCACATGGATTCCAAAGTGAAACCTAAAGAGAAACGAAGGTAAATCTGTGGAAAAGAAAAGCTCCTTTTTGTATTTAACCTAACCCTATAATAACACTAATCACTGCTCTAATTGTGAAAACTCCTTCTTATGTTTAACCTAACCCTATAACACTTGTCACTGCTTGTTTGTGCCAGTTCCTTTAGTAGCAATATTCCACGGACGTGACTTCTGCACAAGTACCCTCTTGTGTAAGGACTGAGCTATGGTCTTTCATTGGCTGATCAAAAAAATGATCCAATCATGTTCATCAATAAAAAAATCGCCTTTCTAAATCAGCTGATTTTTTGTTTTTATTTTGCACTTTGCTAGTGTTGTGTTTTGCGATCGACGATTCGAGTACCTATGGTGTCTTTTTTGATAATAAAAGTGTTTTAAAATTTGATTTTCGGTCCGTTTTAAATTAAAAAGACAATTCTAATCGGGTAGTCAAGCCTCAACTATCGATAGCGTTCGATAGTCAAAACTATCGATAGTTATCGATAGTGCTATCGATAGTTCTCCTCCTCTAGTGTTTTGCGATCGACGATTCGAGTATGGTGTCTTTTTTGATAAATAAAAGTGGTTTAAAATTTGATTTTCGGTCCGTTTTAAATTAAAAAGACAATTCTAATCGGGTTTTTATGTTTTGAATTGAAGAACGGTTGTACGTTAAAAGCTCCAATATGTAGTAACATTTGGATAGGTACTTCGTAGGACTTCTTGGTATTCGTGATAAAATTTAACGAGTCTGCAGATTTCAATATACTGGAGGCTTAATATGTAGTAATGATGGCCTGTAAGCTTGTAAGGTGTATTTTGAGAACCTTACATGTACATAGGTAACTAGGTTCCAATACGAAAACCGTTTCCTGAGTGGCGTTTTTGAATCCAAAGTTCTGAGAATTTGTGTACGCCCTGGTCATTCAGAATTATGTTCGCAATGTTTTAACTTTAGTGTATTTTTGAGTTCCAGTGTGTTGCATGTGTCGATAAAATCACATGGATTCCAAAGTGAAACCTAAAGAGAAACGAAGGTATGTAACACATTCCTATTCCTCTATGAATGTCCTGAATCCTCTATCCTGTATGATAGTTCCGTCTAGTTCTTTCTCCAAACTACAATCCTCTTATTTTAGAGCTATGTTTCCACTAGAAATAGTTCCTTAGGCCCTACCTTGTTATAACAGAACACATATCAGTATTCTGGTTCATGTTGTCCTCTTTCCATCTGTCACTCAGATTTACATGGTATTTCCATGCATGTCTCTCTCTCCTCAATCTTCCAGCTATTCATTAGTTTGTTATCTCCCTATGTTTTTTCTTCTCTCTTATCTTTTCCTGTCACACTTGTCAACAGAGGTTTCCTTCTTGAAAATCATGTCTATGGGACACAGAGGCACTGAAGAAGGATGCATAGTTTCTAATATCAATCTGTCTAATATTTTTTAATCCCCTCAAGTGAAGGTCATCCTCTTTAGTACTCATGGAGCTAGGAAGCCTCTTCAAAATTTTGCTGCTCTGTTGTTGTTATCAAACTTCGTCAGCGTGATTTACCATGTCTATGGGACACAGAGGCACTGAAGAAGGATGCATAGTTTCTAATATCAATCTGTCTAATATTTTTTAATCCCCTCAAGTGAAGATCATCCTCTTTAGTACTCATGGAGCTAGGAAGCCTCTTCAAAATGTTGCTGCTCTGTTGTCCTTATCAAATTTCGTCAGTGTGATTTATTTATTATTATTATTATTATTTTTTTTTTTGAGCTGACCCATTTCTTTTGAGTTGAAAATATAGCTGATTTTTACACTGTAACTATGTAGCTATGTTTTTCTCAAAGAATTCTGTCAATATAATTAATTTATTATTCAAAAGAGAAAAAGAGAGGTAGTATGTACCTACCTAAGTACGTCTGATAAGATGCAGAAGATGCTTGGTGGATAATACTACATAATTGCAAGGAATGTAAGTAAAGTAAGAAGACTGTAAAAACAATTCTAATTGTAGCTAAAAATACATTTCAATTTTAAAAATCACTTGCAGTTCATTCCAAGAATTGGCAACAGATCCTCCGGTATCTAACTTGTGGTAGAAATGTGGTCGCTGCGGCTCGTTTGCTAAACAGAAGGGCGTGGCTTCGATCCGTGCTGAGGCTTGGAATTTTAGCCTCACTTGATCGAGACTAAAAGTCTTGTGATTTACTTTTTTTTTGAGCTGACCCATTTCTTTTGAGTTGAAAATATAGCTGATTTTTACACTGTAACTATGTAGCTATGTTTTTTTCCTCCTCAAAGAATTCTGTCAATATAATTAATTTATTGTTCAAAAGAGGAGACTGCAATATGTAGTATGTATCTACCTAAGTACGTCTGATAAGATGCAGAAGATGCTTGGTGGATAATACTTAATACTACATAATTGCAAGGAATGTATGTAAAATAAGGCTGCAAAAACAATTCTAATTGTGGTAGCTAAAAATACATTTCAATTTTAACAAATGTTGTTCCCTAAGTAATAACACTCTAAATTTTAAGATTTGTCTTGTACTCGAACTACTAATCTCTAAATCTGAAGTCTACTGTACTTACCACTACACCACAGAGGTTAGTCTATTGCTGTATGTACAGATATATCTGTAAATCCTACTACACAGCGGATTTGAATTGAATATTGTGAGGGCACGGTCAGCTCAGTGGTAACGCGCTTGCTTGTCTTGGGTCGAATCCTACCATCGACAAATCCACTCCTACATATTAAAAAGTCGCGTGATTGAGAATTCGACTAGGTACCTACATACATAATACATAGGTACTGGAGGTTTAAAGTTGTGGATTACAGTCATGTTTTGGTTGGTAGTTTATATACTTTTTTCGGTAGATATTTGAAAGCCAGTCCTTGAAGGTCTCATCAGACAAGACCCGTCACACAGTAGAATCGTAGTCGCGCGACTTATAGTAGAGCGTAAGTCGCCTGCAAAACCAAATCTATGAAAATGATAGATATAAATAGTCTAACATAGAGAGTGGGCCTAAAGCCTTTCCTTTTTGCTAGAATTTCAACCACCTCCTCAATACCTGTCCTCACATGGTTGACTTTATTTCGAAACAGATATCAACCACGCTCAACGTTGCTTAACTTCAGTAATCCGTTGGGAACCGATGTGTTCACCGTACATACTAAGTATTGCTCTTTTTCCTTTCCTCATTTATTCGGTTGTACGTTAAAAGCTCCAATATGTAGTAACATTTGGATAGGTACTTCGTAGGACTTCTTGGTATTCGTGATAAAATTTAACGAGTGTGCAGATTTCAATATACTGGAGGCTTAATATGTAGTAATGATGGCCTGTAAGCTTGTAAGGTGTATATTGAGAACCTTACATGTACATAGGTAACTATTAGGTATAGCTCATGTCGGTTCCAATTATGGCTTACAATTTCTGTGAGGTTCAAATAAAAAATCGGAAATTTTGTTCGCATTATCAGAAAAATCTAATTTTTGAGTAAAAAAATAAATAAAAAGCTCGGATTTTCGAGTTCATATAACCGAGGTTCATAAAATCGGGGTTCTACTCTGTAGTTAAAAAGCCTGTCTTTCTTATGATGTTGTTGGTAACGTTTATGTCGACATTTTAATCTTCCCCTTCCAATCCAAGGAAAGCAGTCATCCCCAGGGCCAGGGGGTTTGTTCAGAGTGCCGAGGGATCTAATGTGGTGGGGTCTTATGTCTGTCTTACGACGAGTCAGGGCCGGATTAGCTCCCCGCGGGGCCCGGGACAGTTTCAAAGGCGCGGGGCCCCCAGGACCTACCCCCCTCCCTACTAGAAAACACTTCTATACCTACCTAATTCATTTGTATTAATCATTACCTACGGACTACATAAGTAAGTAAAAAGATACATACGTTTGTGTCAATTTAGATCAGCTCAATACATGAGAGAAGTAAGAGTGTCTACTACATACCGTCCTCCAGAGTTTAAAACATAATATACGGTTAATTCCAAGAACAGCGGAGACCAGTAGGTACCTTCGCAAACTTGATTTTAAAAATCAGAACGCAACTTTTTTTTATAGAGGTTGTTGATAGGTACTCATTTACGAGGTAGGTATGTACTTGGTTGTACGTTAAAAGCTCCAATATGTAGTAACATTTGGATAGGTACTTCGTAGGACTTCTTGGTATTCGTGATAAAATTTAACGAGTCTGCAGATTTCAATATACTGGAGGCTTAATATGTAGTAATGATGGCCTGTAAGCTTGTAAGGTGTATTTTGAGAACCTTACATGTACATAGGTAACTAGGTTCCAATACGAAAACCGTTTCCTGAGTGGCGTTTTTGAATCCAAAGTTCTGAGAATTTGTGTACGCCCTGGTCATTCAGAATTATGTTCGCAATGTTTTAAGTATTCTAATTATGTTTTACGCTAAGTGACGTAGGTAGGTACTGTCTACTTACCTATCAAATCTTTCATTAATTTTCATAGAAAAAGGAAATAATAAAATGTGGAGCATGCATTATGTAGGTAGGTTTTTAAGTAAAGTTTTGTTTTTGAATTGTGATGCTACCAAATAAAAATTTGACCCGATTACATTACTTTCCTTCCTATAGGATAAGGAAAGTAAAAATGGTGATGTAATACCAAGTAGTTCCGGCAACTTTATATTCAACTCAAAGTTCAAACAGAATTAAAAAAGACCCAAAAAACACAACCCCGACCCAAAGTTGTGACTTTGCCCAGAATTGAATAGCTCATCCCTAACGGGGATTTACAGTAGGTAGAACCCCGATTTTATGGACTGATCGGGACCAAGGGTAGTTCATAAAATCGGGGTTACACTAGAAAACAGAGAAAATATGGCAAATTTTCGACAGCAAATGCTTATTTATTGATTTTTTGTCCTTTTAGTGACATACTATGTAACTAAAAGGACAAAATATGTTCATAAGAGCATTATGGCTTACAATTTCTGTGAGGTTCAAATAAAAAATCGGAAATTTTGTTCGCATTATCAGAAAAATCTAATTTTTAAGTAAAAAATAAATAAAAAGCTCGGATTTTCGAGTTCATAGAACCGAGGTTCATAAAATCGAGGTTCTAAAGCCTGTCTTTCTTATGATGTTGTTGTTAACGTTTATGTCGACATTTTAATCTTCCCCTTCCAATCCAAGGAAAGCAGTCATCCCCAGGGGGTTTGTTCAGAGTGCCGAGGGATCTAATGTGGTGGGGTCTTATGTCTGTCTTATAAAAAACCCCTCCCCCAACTGTGAAGAGTAAAAGCTATTGTGTTCTTCTTTTCATTTCAAAGATTTATTGTGCTCATCGATCATTATGGCTGTGGTCTATTTTCTCCATTACACCCTAACTGCTGACGTCAATGTCGGAGCTTTGTGTTTGTGTCTCAACCTTGCTGATAAAAGCTCTTTCTATTTCTCACCTGAGAGCATCCTTGTTATTGTTTTGACCGGAAGCTAGACAATAGATCAGTTGCGCTTACTTGTGTGATGTTTCAAAGTCATAGAGCAGGAAAAATGAGGACCAACGGAATTTTTCTTTCTTTTTCATTGTCATGGCTTCTGAATAATTACCATACGGTAATAATATTGGAAGTTAACCAAGAAATGTCTTTGTGATTCTGTGGCGCTCACAACAACACTCAACACAAATATAATCTTACATAGAAAATGCAGGTTCTTGTTTCTCCACAATTTCCATCTCTGAAGTTTACTTAAATAACACTTCCAAATTCTTGGCCAGCACCTGAGAGCTATGTCTAACTGATGAGTTCAAATAAGAACAAAACGCGTCTTAGGCTGCTCCCAGGTGTTGGCTAAATTGGTGACCCCGACGTGATGGAAATTAGGAAAAACTTTCATTTATTGGGACTTGTAAGTTCAGCTGGTAAGTACCATGTTTATTCTGGAACCCATGGCCTTTTTTTTGTGGAGTGAAGAGTAGGGAGTACATATTTGTTAGAGGAACATGCTACAGGTATACAGTCTCATATTGAAAGATATGCTATTGCACAAGCACAATAGAAGGAAAGACAAACAGAACTTACTTCTCCTAGCAATGCCTTGATGCAACACTTGACATGAGCAAGGAAATGTTCATCATCAACAGTAGTATTGGCTTCTCTGTAAAAGAAAAATACACAAATATTCAATATCCAAATGAAACCCTGAGGTCAACTGACCAAACAAATGAAATTTAACACTTTGATTGCCACAGCTGCAATGTCCATGTGTTTACTGGATGCCACAACTAATTTTACCAGTGTTACATCCATGTAACACCAGCACTGCAAGAAAACATTGAACAAAATTTCCATGCCAGCACTGGTGATACTTTGATGTGACACCATCTTTACAAATCCTTGTAAATATTGCCCAGTAAACACATACACCAAGCTAACATAAAAAATAAATAAATATACCTATTCCATATAACAAGCTAAAATTTGCATTTTTTTGATTTCTATAAGTCTCAAGAAAAAGTTCTTTAAATCCCTAGATTGCTAGAAGCCTTGAGAAGCCATTCCAGCAATCAAAAAGTAAAAATCTTATTGGTGATACATTGAAGTAACACCAAGGGCTCCAACAGTGTTACCTTGACATAACACGGTTTTCCATTATCACACAAAAAAGGTGTTACTTTGGCATAACACCAGTGGTAAAAGTGTTAAATTTACTCTTGCAGAACTACCAATCCTATTTTTAAAGAAAGTTTGAGAAAAAAAAGTCCAATCTCTAGATACCTACTACTGTCCTTATCCTATATTTGTACCTACTTCATTAGGCATTTGGGAATGATATGACTAGGTGCCTAGGTATTTTTTTTATGGCTTTAAGTGGCAGGGATCTCCTAGAGGAGCTCTTCCACCCAACCACTATGTTAAGGCGGTCTCTTCCTGATCCCTAATGTGCCACGTCCATTTTAGTTTAGGACTATTGCACTGCCACCCAACCACTAAATTTTTCTTTCACTGTGAGCCTTGAAGGCTGTGTTTATGTACTGGGCTGAGATGAGCTCGGACGATGTGAGATAGCTGTCCCGGCGGCAATTTTTAAAATTTATTTTATATTTATTTTTGTTTGCTTTGTAATTTGCTTGTTTTTAATATCTAATATGAATAAAAAGTATAATATAAACGTGCAAACTAGAGATAAAAAGTAAAAAATGAATTCAGATTGTACAAGTTGCGGAAAAAAAAATCAAAGTTTCGAATTTCCCGCCAACTTTACACGCTTAAAGGCTGACAATGGCCTAGCTCAGCCCAGTACATAAACACAGCCTAAGATATTTAACCAGGGAGGTTGTGAATGCTCCTAGACTTTGTGAGTCTCTTATATCCCTATCAAGAGAATTCCATAATCTAACTGCAGATACATGGTAAGAATTACCATGTACTCAAGTCCTATGTCTTGGAATTTCCAGGAGATTCAGATTATGTGCTCTGGTGCTATACTGCGTTATGTTTTTCAGATAGAATAGAGTGTTTTTTCTCTGGAAGTAAATAATCCCAACACATGTTTAGGACATTGAAGGAGCCCAGGCATAGTTTCCAGGGTGTTATACAACCCTGTCCATCCCTCCACTACCATTAGATCATTTCAACCCAAGTGTGTGTGTGTGTACAACGGCAACCATAGACAATGAACCCTGGTCTAGACCCTTGACCATTTCACCAGGGTGTCTGCAAAGGAGCCTGAATCGGTAATTATGCAGAAGTCACATCTGTGGAAAAGAAAAGCTCCTTTTTGTATTTAACCTAACCCTATAGTAACACTGGTCACTGCTTGTTTGTGCCAGTTCCTTTGGTAGCAATATTCCACGGACGTGACTACTGCACAAGTACCCTCTTGTGTAAGGACTAAGCTATGGTCAATGATCGGTTCTCCGTTGTGGAGGCCCATTAAAACTTTATTAATTTTATTTAAACTTACAATGATACATCCAGGTAATAGAAACTCATAACCTGCTATGTTCATGACATTGGTAACCAAATCTTTGGTTTTGTCAGGTTTCTTGAGATTCTTAGCTGCAACAGATGAAGATACCGGAAACACCGGATAGTTTGATAAAGTAGCTGATAAAAAGGGATTTTTATCAGGAAAATCAAAAGAAAATTGGAAAAATTCAAGAAGTTTTCTTCCAACTATCAACTATCAAATATCAATATCAAAATCAAATGTTCAATTTTGAGGTTAGATTCACCCAACGGGGAAGTCTCGTGTTGACCCAGCACCTTAATGGGAAGTATTGTGTCTCTTCTCGCCCATCTGATGAGAGGCATACTACGGGATGGGCATGCTACAACAGAGACCACACGAGTCTAATGCAGCAGTTGCTTTATTGCTACGAAATAAAAACGGCGGTGAAACACTTTTTTACTTCTTTATCAGTTTGTCAGATGCAATTTGAGCTTTCTCTTTACAAAATTCTTCATAGCATGAATTCAAACCAGTGGATTCCTCACAGCCTTACATAGAGTGAGGAGCGACTGTGCATGTTTCATATAGAGCTGGCGACAGACAAATAGCTATATTAGGAAATTTCCACCTATGTATTGGTACTTGAGTATAAACTGAAGGTAGTGTTTAGAAAACTGCCACAAGTAAATAATCTAAATAGACAAAACAATGTTGGGTATCTATTGGTTATGTATGAGTAAGTATACATAATAATTATCTATGAATCTATGTATGTAATATACCGGATTCTACATGTGATATAATTATCAATAATTTGATCATAAGTATCAGTCAATAAGTCATTTCTTTGATGAGATAATTCTCTTTCAACAAACCTTTGTTGTACGAATAGCAACCCCCGTGCCCGAGTGGCTATCACACTAGTATGACACTCCGTAGGTTCCGGGTTCGATTCCCGGCGGGGTCGAAGATTTTTATAGCTGTCCCGGCGGCAATTTTTAAAATTTATTTTATATTTATTTTTGTTTGCTTTGTAATTTGCTTGTTTTTAATATCTAATATGAATAAAAAGTATAATATAAACGTGCAAACTAGAGATAAAAAGTAAAAAATGAATTCAGATTGTACAAGTTGCGGAAAA
>NW_007381522.1:0-12759 GCF_000475195.1 Diaphorina citri | reverse complement strand
ATGGTTTACATTTATCATAGCAACACATCCGCTAAGTAGTGCCACCCTACTCCTAGTTTTTGATAGGGGACACAAGCATGTACCCTATGGAGTTCAAGTTGCTACTTAGTGCATAACTCTATTGTGGTCTATAGAGCTTATGCGGAAATGTACCTTTTGATCTTTAAAGTGAGAATTATATCTAGGTCAGTAGGACCATCTGTAAACATGTAGGTATATACTAATTTTATGATTTAAATTTTCATGATTGTGTAAATGAAAAGGCAAGGTAAAGTGGGTACGATGTAACAAAACACCTACCTATTAGACATTGGATAAGGTATTACAATCAAACCTGGATAAGTAGGAATCCAAGGGACTGGCAAGATTTTCCTGTTTCAAAGAGGTTTTTGTGTCAAAAATGAGGGGACCACGTCTTTTTTCCAGTTTATCCAGGGTCAACTGTTTCAATCTTCAGTGTATCAAAACAAACCATGTCATGTCTTGGAAAAACGTATAGGAATTTCTACGTAACCTTTCTACACAAACAAGAGTCAAATGACAAGGAAAACTTTAAACTTTTTACCTTTCTATACCACTTTCTCTCCTTTTTTCCTCCCAAGAGGAAATCACCTTTGCCTGTTCCTTTAAAGTTAAAGAATAATAGAAAGTGAAAGTAGGTATTGTATCGAGTTGGCTGTTTATTGTTTTAGATTAGACGGCTGATATGTATTTTGTTATTATCTACCTATTTTCTTCTTCTTAATCTGTCCTCATTCACCCCCATGAACTCTAGTACTCTAGTTTACGGTACATCTTTTGATTATTTACATTTATGTTAGACTAGGTATATGTACGAGTAGGTACTAGATATCATATGAAATTTATTTCAAAGATATTTAATTATTAAATTTCTCTACTGTTGAAAAACATATGATTTTTCTCGAGAAACACTTAATGGACAAAAGAAACGCCAAATTTTCCGATAATTTTAGACCTCATTCAGGATGTGGTCAAAGTCTGAAATAATTCCATGATTTCCATGCCTCGGTTGGGATTTTAAACTCTCCTGCCTACCAACCGAGTGCCTTAACAACTGGGCTGCCAAGAAAACAATCTTCTACTTTTAAAGAAGGCTTCTTTACTGTTGAAAACATTTCAGGAAGCAACCTTTCCGAAGATTCAGGGCTCAAAGTGTAAATAGGTAAGCAGAATGTAGAGCTTTTGGCAGTCTCAATCCGGTCGAAATTTTCGACGGGAACAACAGCGAAGTGTTAAAGACCCGACCACAGTTGGAATTGAATTTATTTGCATCACAATGAAATGCACAGAGTATCACGTATCAGCACATATACGTAATATGTGGTATGAGTAACCTTTTTACAACCACAGATACCAAGTCTATTACACTCTATTAATTGAACTTCTTCACTCTCATGGATGTCATCAGTAGATAACTAAGTTGGTATGCCTATATTTAGACTGTCGAAATAGGACAGGTAGTCCCCTTGCTTTAAAAGTTCCAGCATAAAAAGATAAATAGTCGTCATATTACCTTGCTGCACACCCCTTCTTTAATCTTAAATAGGATTTGATCTAAGAACACAGTCATAATCCAGAAGCCCTAGTCCTTAATAAACCAAATTCTCATGCCTAATAGTTGTAATAATTATTTTATTATGCAGAGGATTAGTTTAAGGTATCTAGATAGAGATCTGGATTCTGTTTGCTCAAACTGTAGGTAGTGTGAAACATTCACATGGTCTTCTGAATTGGACAAAAAGTTGATCCAGATTCTGAACTCTGTAGTCTAGAATGTCGAGCAAACAGAATACTTATACATTACGATTTGTACTTACAAGATACCTGCCTCTTTGAATCTTGAAAAAATCTCCTGTTTTTAGCTCCGATCCCAAACAAGTTTTAATGTCCAGTAGTGATGAACGCCCTGAAGATATAGAAATAGTCTGCTCAGAAACCTGACTGGACCAAATAATTTCTTCGGACACGGGCCGGCAAAATATAGGTCAAATATCTCTAGACTTTTTTTCATATCCACAGCCAAACTCCATGTGTTTGTAATTCTGCCTTAATTGGAGCAAAGTAGAGAATCAAATCACTCTCCAAGAACAGATTTTATCTGCAAAGTGTAAACTTTTGAATCATTCATTTCTGCTGTTTGATTTTAAAAATAATAAATAAAACAGTATGACTTGTGACTATGGAACGCGAAAGGTGAGCAACAAATCCCGTGAAAGATTCCCACTTTTTTTTGCCTGGGTTTCTTTCGTTGGAACCTTTTATCGTGCCAACCTATAATGGCTAAGGATAATGGGTAAAATTGTTTAATGATGTTCAACGAATTTAGTAAATATTTTTGAATGCTTTCTTGTGTTTAATTAACCATAGATTCTGTGTACCTACTAGGAAAAAACGATAGAATCAATTAAAATTAACAAAAGAGCAATAATTCATTAAATTTCAACAAGCTCAATTCTCAATTTCTCGAAATTCAGTCCACTGGTTGCGTGGAGTGTTCACCTCAAAATGCAGTTACCGTTGATCCGTTGAAACAAGAGAAGGCAAAAAAAAGGAAAAAGTTCTTTACATTCTTTTTTACTTATCTCCTTTATTATTGATACTATGAATTGACTTCCACACGAAAGTACATTGAGACAAACATAGATAAAAGTGGATGAAAATCCTCATCACGGATAACACGTGTTTCATACACGGATTTTTCTCGCACACTTTGAAATAAAATACCTATCTTCGTCACAATATAAATTATAATGTAAGATAAACGATGGAGAACTGAACATGGGTATGGAATCTATCGTGTTTCATACACGGATTTTTCTCGCACACTTTGAAATAAAATACCTATCTTCGTCACAATATAAATTATAATGTAAGATAAACGATAGAGAACTGAACATGGGTATGGAATCTACCTCCAAGTTTTTCAGATAATCCAATATCCATCAAGTGTACAAAAGTTTCAGAGGATTAGGAAGTTTGAAGAGGAAATATCCGTGGTATAAAATTGTGTTTGACGCTTTATTCTTCAAATTATATCATTCCAGTCATAAATAGAGTGTTCGGAACTTCGTAACAGCGATTTATGAACCTCATGAAGTAATCTGAAGAAGGCAGTTACAGTAGGAATTGGTATAAAATTGTGTTTGACGCTTTATTCTTCAAATTATATCATTCCAGTCATAAATAGAGTGTTCGGAACTTCGTAACAGCGATTTGTGAACCTCATGAAGTAATCTGAAGAAGGCAGTTACAGTAGGAAGACTCCATTTCAAACGGTTGTGCTAAGCCCAATATTTATGCACGTAGAACGTTTTAAATACTCATTCGCATTAACTGGGTATACCGGTAACTCTATGAGCCATAAAATTTCTATCTAGTTGCTGACCTGAGACCTGACTGCCCGAGTACACTTTCTAATAGTTTAGTTCATATGAGTACCCAACTACCCAATCGTATAATGTAATACTCTCAACGTACACAAACGGTTTGTTTTGTCCTAGAATGCGCGACTTTATGAAGTGACCATTGCGTATTCCAACACTAAAGGTAGAGAGATACTTAACATAATGTAAATAACTCAGCACATAATACCTATACAAGTATGCAATTGTGGTATAAGCACAAGAACAATACGGACTTTAGACAATAGTTTACGATAGCACTGTTCTGTTCTTTATTGTGCATTACGTTCATTAAACTCGCGTTCTTCCTTCTTCTTTGGTCTCTCAACGCACGAAATCTAAACCCAATATTTCCCACTCGAATATGGAAACGAGAAACAAAGCATAGAACTTCATTGTATCTTTGTAATGATGCTGTGGGTTTCATCTCTCGAACTATCTACGTGTCAAATTATCCGCCATGTCTGCATGACTGTCTCGGGACTCTCGGGGTTTGAAAATTATTAAGATGTTTCGAATACGTAGACAAGAACATTCAAACTATTCGTGTGTTGTTCCGACATACCGACATTATTACAAAAACAACACAAATATCAAGTTAGTGGAAGCATCTAAAAAACAATCCGGGGAAAAAAACATTAAACATGTCAAAATATTTGTATGATACATTTACTTTACTTCAATTCAAGAGTACCGGAGTAATACCTACGTACTAATTCTAATTACTAAAGTTAGCTATTTATAATTGACATTTGGTGCTGAGAAAGACAAGTAGGAGAAGGTTCAGTACAAATATTCAAAATATCATCTATGTTGTAGAACTTTTCCGTTTTATTTTGGCGATGATTAAGGTTGTTGGGTAACAGCTAAATCTCTCTATTACTAAACTCGAGCAAAAAAATATCACTTATGTTGACGAAATCATGTTGACAGTTTCGGAAGTAAATAGAATACTGAACGAATGAATGAACAACAGGAGAAGATGCATAACAAGGTCAAGACTAAGTGAAACAAGACCTAATACCGCGATATTGTTCGACCTAGATTAAAACATACTTATCCGGAATTAGTATCTATAGCGTATAGCTCATGTACTACCGCAATGAATTGCTAATGACTGATGATATCTTGATTCTTAATTCCGATTTGGTATAAGGAACAGGCGTGATGCCAAGATGTTTGGCTGGCATCAATGTCAAAATAGAATAAGTCAAGTTCATCATGAGTTGGTAAAAACAATGGGACCACGTTCGGATTGGAATTTTGGGGTAAACTGAACCGTGTCACTTTAGCACCTAACAGTTCACATTTTAATAACAGGTCTGTGTAAGAATTCACTGGGGATGTCCAGGAAACATTGGGTTCATCAGTCGCACAGCTAAACAATACATATTGTGAGGTAATAAAGCTTTAACCACGGAGGATTTTCATTAGGATGTTAGCATCAAAATACAATTCTCTGTTTTATTACTGTTTCAAACTGGTACATATTGCTTTTCAAGCGCACAAATTTGTCCCGGACAAAATTCCAATCTATTTTCAAATTCCAAAATGGTCTATTTATATTCCTACATATATTATAGTTTTGCACGGGTCGAATGTAAACAAATCCTACTCACTTTTTCCTACACTTGACGTCTCGTCTTGCCTGGAAGTTTGTAGGTTTTACTTCTATGTAGAACAAGGCTTTTCTCTTGAAAATGCAGTGGGTCCCATGATTCCATGAAAGTCTCAAGTGACACTTTAAACTTCACCTTTTCTGTTTGTAAGGAAAGTGCATCCGCCTTTTTTTAATGACACTAAAATTGTACTGTACCTGCTACCTGCAACATAGAGTGGATGGGCTGACAAAAGTCTATATATAAAGAAAGCATTGTAAATACTGTGTTGATATTTTGAATGTTGATTCATATGTTAAAAAAACATTAAACATGTCAAAATATTTGTATGATACATTTACTTTACTTCAATTCAAGAGTACCGGAGTAATACCTACGTACTAATTCTAATTACTAAAGTTAGCTATTTATAATTGACATTTGGTGCTGAGAAAGACAAGTAGGAGAAGGTTCAGTACAAATATTCAAAATATCATCTATATTAAGATGTTTCGAATACGTAGACAAGAACATTCAAACTATTCGTGTGTTGTTCCGACATACCGACATTATTACAAAAACAACACAGATATCAAGTTAGTGGAAACATTTAAAAAAGAATCCGGGAAAAAAACATTAAACATGTCAAAATATTTGTATGATACATTTACTTTACTTCAATTCAAGAGTACCGGAGTAATACCTACGTACTAATTACTAAAGTTAGCAATTTATAATTGACATTTGGTGCTGAGAAAGACAAGTAGGAGAAGGTTCAGTACAAATATTCAAAATATCATCTTTGTTGTAGAACTTTTCCGTTTTATTTTGGCGATGATTAAGGTTGTTGGGTAACAGCTAAATCTCTCTATTACTAAACTCGAGCATTGTAGAACTTTTCCGTTTTATTTTGGCGATGATTAAGGTTGTTGGGTAACAGCTAAATCTCTCTATTACTAAACTCGAGCAAAAAAATATCACTTATGTTGACGAAATCATGTTGACAGTTTCGGAAGTAAATAGAATACTGAACGAATGAATGAACAACAGGAGAAGATGCATAACAAGGTCAAGACTAAGTGAAACAAGACCTAATACCGCGATATTGTTCGACCTAGATTAAAACATACTTATCCGGAATTAGTATCTATAGCGTATAGCTCATGTACTACTTGATTTACTGTCTGGAATATTTCGAGATTGTAATGATCCGAGATCTCATAAAAGAGAGTGGTGTGAGGCTGTGAGGTGTCATAAAGTCCAAGTATGTATAACAGTAAAGCTCATAATTATCAAGTAAGAACAATTTGTTGAAAATTTGGGATCTAAATTTAATCCATTTGTTGAAGGAGACTGAGGTGCCAAGTTTTCATAGTAGAAGTGATCTTATTTTTGGTGTTTACAACACTCCCCATGTACTACCGCAATGAATTGCTAATGACTGATGATATCTTGATTCTTAATTCCGATTTGGTATAAGGAACAGGCGTGATGCCAAGATGTTTGGCTGGCATCAATGTCAAAATAGAATAAGTCAAGTTCATCATGAGTTGGTAAAAACAATGGGACCGCGTTCGGATTGGAATTTTAGGGTAAACTGAACCGTGTCACTTTAGTACCTAACAGTTCACATTTTAATAACAGGTCTGTGTAAGAATTCACTGGGGATGTCCAGGAAACATTGGGTTCATCAGTCGCACAGCTAAACAATACATATTGTGAGGTAATAAAGCTTTAACCACGGAGGATTTTCATTAGGATGTTAGCATCAAAATACAATTCTCTGTTTTATTACTGTTTCAAACTGGTACATATTGCTTTTCAAGCGCACAAATTTTTCCCGGACAAAATTCCAATCTATTTTCAAATTCCAAAATGGTCTATTTATATTCCTACATACCGATAATTTTAGACCTCATTCAGGATGTGGTCAAAGTCTGAAATAATTCCATGATTTCCATGCCTCGGTTGGGATTTTAAACTCTCCTGCCTACCAACCGAGTGCCTTAACAACTGGGCTGCCAAGAAAACAATCTTCTACTTTTAAAGAAGGCTTCTTTACTGTTGAAAACATTTCAGGAAGCAACCTTTCCGAAGATTCAGGGCTCAAAGTGTAAATAGGTAAGCAGAATGTAGAGCTTTTGGCAGTCTCAATCCGGTCGAAATTTTCGACGGGAACAACAGCGAAGTGTTAAAGACCCGACCACAGTTGGAATTGAATTTATTTGCATCACAATGAAATGCACAGAGTATCACGTATCAGCACATATACGTAATATGTGGTATGAGTAACCTTTTTACAACCACAGATACCAAGTCTATTACACTCTATTAATTGAACTTCTTCACTCTCATGGATGTCATCAGTAGATAACTAAGTTGGTATGCCTATATTTAGACTGTCGAAATAGGACAGGTAGTCCCCTTGCTTTAAAAGTTCCAGCATAAAAAGATAAATAGTCGTCATATTACCTTGCTGCACACCCCTTCTTTAATCTTAAATAGGATTTGATCTAAGAACACAGTCATAATCCAGAAGCCCTAGTCCTTAATAAACCAAATTCTCATGCCTAATAGTTGTAATAATTATTTTATTATGCAGAGGATTAGTTTAAGGTATCTAGATAGAGATCTGGATTCTGTTTGCTCAAACTGTAGGTAGTGTGAAACATTCACATGGTCTTCTGAATTGGACAAAAAGTTGATCCAGATTCTGAACTCTGTAGTCTAGAATGTCGAGCAAACAGAATACTTATACATTACGATTTGTACTTACAAGATACCTGCCTCTTTGAATCTTGAAAAAATCTCCTGTTTTTAGCTCCGATCCCAAACACAAATCCTACTCACTTTTTCCTACACTTGACGTCTCGTCTTGCCTGGAAGTTTGTAGGTTTTACTTCTATGTAGAACAAGGCTTTTCTTTTGAAAATGCAGTGGGTCCCATGATTCCATGAAAGTCTCAAGTGACACTTTAAACTTCACCTTTTCAGTTTGTAAGGAAAGTGCATCCGCCTTTTTTAATGACACTAAAATTTTACTGTACCTGCTACCTGCAACATAGAGTGGATGGGCTGACAAAAGTCTATATATAAAGAAAGCATTGTAAATATTGTGTTGATATTTTGAATGTTGATTCATATGTTGACTTTGCGGACCAAGTATTTTTTGGTTGGCTATCTAGTGCAAATGAAACCATGTGTTTGACTTCACCTGACTCCTGCGTATAGTATCGATTCTACCGATCTAATAGGTATCAATAATAATCTATGTATACCGCCTACCTACGTATTTATATTCCATTCATTTGGTCGAAACCTCAATTTTGAATTGATACCAAAACCTATTTTAAAATAAGAATAATGTGTTGCAAAGAAGAACTTTAATATTCCTTCTTCTTACCACACATAGGTAAAACATGATCTCTAATCTCTGGAATTAAATGTTTACATTCACTTTATTCTACACAGAAATGTGGGTTTAAAGTTTTAAGTTTGTGCAAAATAAAATAGCTGTAACCACTTGAGACGTCTTGATATAGGTGAGGTTTTCTGTCTGCGATGGCACGCCTGAAATTTGAAAGTTGCACTGTGGTCAGTGCTGAAATATATCAGCACAAACCTTTATTTGGCATCCAGTACATCCTAATGTGGTCCTTGAGGAATTAAGTAAACCCCTCTGCTTTGTGTGTTGTGAGAAAGTTTTAGTATTACGAGAAGTATTATTTGTTTGGGCGAGTTTCCCTATGGAATCCGAATGTGTCACGTCCATTACATTGAACGATTACATACCCACATAGTACAAATCCTCATATACTGGATTATAAGTACACCTACACATCACACTAGATTCTCTTTCTCTTCAAAAGTTTCAGACTAGATCTAAGATCCGAGGGCGGAATTCATCGACACATGTTTGAATAATCGGCCAACACTCGAGTGGCGATAAAAGAGGACTACTTGAGTCCTTATAATTATTTGTTTGGGCGAGTTTCCCTATGGAATCCGAATGTGTCACGTCCATTACATTGAACGATTACATACCCACATAGTACAAATCCGCATATACTGGATTATAAGTACACCTACACATCACACTAGATTCTCTTTCTCTTCAAAAGTTTCAGACATATAAGATCCGAGGGCGGAATTCATCGACACATGTTTGAATAATCGACCAACACTCGAGTGGCGATAAAAGAGGACTACTTGAGTCCTTATGTGAGTGTTTACTCAAACGTAAGTGACAGCTATTCCGCCCTAAGACAAGACTATAGTGATTTTACTACGCTTCGACGCGCCTGATTCTAGTAAGTGGTGTTCTGAGTCAATCATATTTTATGACTAGAATTTCAAGCTTCTATCTACCATGAACATAATCTTCATTTTCACCTCTTAGTTATCCAGACTTCTAGGAGATGGACTGCAAGGACTTGTCTGAAGACAGTCCTCAACCTCTTGGTCAGATTATATCTGTGGGAATTTCAAGCTTCTATCTACCATGAACATAATCTTCATTTTCACCTCTTAGTTATCCAGACTTCTAGGAGATGGACTGCAAGGACTTCTCTGAAGACAGTCCTCAACCTCTTGGTCAGATTATATCTGTGATAAATTTCAACAAGCTCAATTCTCAATTTCTCGAAATTCAGTCCACTGGTTGCGTGGAGTGTTCACCTCAAAATGCAGTTACCGTTGAAACAAGAGAAGGCAAAAAAAGGAAAAGATATCTGTGGACTTTCCATACAACTCTTCGCATTAGGAAAATAATTTGACTACTTATTTGAACACTTTTAATAAAAACTCACAACTCCATCTCCCTCATGTCCTATCCTCCTAGTTTGCATGAGAAAATTAAGCACTTTTGGCACATCCACTAACCTATCAGTAACTGCTCATTTATCTCACTCTCCCTCCCTCCCTCCTCTCCTCTTAATCTCCATCTAATAGGTACCCATTGTTCTGGATACATGCGTCCTTCCCAGCCAGCTTCATTTGACAAAGTATACGTAGCTGAATACGTTCTAAGTTCTAAGCCGTCGAAAAACGTAGCTCTAATAGTAACTGTAAATTATTACAATGAAATTTGTTCGAAATCTGAAACTTGAGTCGAGAAAATCTTCACTAACATCAACTTCATTGTTTGTTTTCATAATAGAACAAGTGGCTCTTGAACAAGCACATGCTGTTTGCGAAACGAAACAATACCTTGGATTATGTTGGGAACATGTTGAAAAAAATCTGAACATGTGTTTGGAGTTTCACTGGGCGATATTGTCACAGTGTTTGCTATGTTTAGGTATAGCTTCGAACAAGGGATTAGCCATGGCCATAATTGGCCCGTGAGTCATAATTTCATGATGCTATTGAAAAACAGTTAACAGCCCGGTAGACGGTACCTCTGTTATTCAACACGAAAAAATTAAACGATAATGACCAATAATGAACCATTTCCTAATTGATTATACACAAAGAATCGATTTCTAAAATTCTAAAGCCAAAGTCCTGCTTGGAATAGCAACAGTTATTGTCGTATAGATATGCCTTTTGTCCGATCTATATATTGATATGAGCTGCTGTAATTCAAACCCAAATGCCGACCATATCCTAAGACCTAAATCTCTGATGGATAACCAAATACGATTTAAAACTTGGTAACAGAGAAGATCTAAACCAAGTCAAAGTTATCTCTGAAAACAATTCAGTCGGATGATGTTGAAAGCCTAAAAAGTACATCCCGAGTATACCTACCTATTTCATGTCTACATACCTAGTTATGTATACCCATTTAACAAGGTATGTGCGAGTACCTACCAAGTACTAAGGCCTCAGCATGTTTCCAACCAAGTAGGTATTAAGTACCTCTAGTACCTCTCCAAGGTACTTCTATCGAGGTACAAGTACGTACTCTGTACAAAACTGCATCATAGTTTAAATAACCTAACATATCTCATGCCTGAACAATGTGAATAATAAGGAAGATGTGTGTATATTTCTCAATTAATTATGACGAAACATTGCTCGTTTGAATAAAAGGGATTTACTCTCTCGTCTTCTTCTGGCCTTATGCAAGCACTTATATCAGAGAGCTTTTTTCCCATCCATTTACCTTGGTTTAGTAAAGTTCTCTAACGTGGGTCATTGAAATTCACGGAAATAAAAATGACTAATATCCCCACAGTTGGTTACCGGATTTTTACCTTGACCAAAATCTTTCCATTTGCTATGGGTCAAGTGTATCTTTGTTGAGTATTTTGGGTATTTTTCTCATTTTTTATGTCTTATTTCTTATTTTTTTCATTTCTTCAATCACGATCTTGGTGAGGATGAAACGATCAGTATTTTACCACGAACAAACCACTAATAGGTATCCGACGTCCATTCAAGTGTGAGCAAATATTAAACCAATTTACCAAACCACCTAATCCGTTTTTAGGTGAACTTCAAAGGTTATCCAACTTTCCAGTGGCTTTGAAATTGTGTATAGATACTACCAGTTCCTGGAAGTATTAGACAGACATTAATCAAAGTTCCGATAGACCGTCTGTGGGGATACGTCTTTAGCTAAAATGGGGTGTATTTTTTAGTCTCCTGAAAATATAGTTTTAGGTGAACTTCAAAGGTTATCCAACTTTCCAGTGGCTTTGAAATTGTGTATAGATACTACCAGTTCCTGGAAGTATTAGACAGAGATTAATCAAAGTTCCGATAGACCTTCTGTGGGGATACGTCTTTAGCTAAAATGGGGTGTATTTTTTAGTCTCCTGAAAATATAGATATATATATATATATTGAAAAATCTTGAAGATCCTTTACATTACGAGTAGGTACTAAAGCCAAATGAAAGTTTGTTTCCAAAGCAGTAATTTTTAAGATTCCTCAAATCTTTTCGAGATTCTGTCTCCAAGTTATGATCAAAAGAAGAAGCATTCTGGAGTGTTTTATTTTCGTCTTCAATTCGTTATTTCAAGATACTGAAGAGTTATGGGATAATGAATGTTAATGAGAAGTGACTACCACGTGCCAGTAGCATACAACTATTGTTATTTTTCTTACATGAACTAAGTCGTAATCTATGTCATCCTAAGTAGGCTTCCTGTAGTTAAATAAAGTCCTTGTAGATAAAGAAGGTCCTTGTGAAGAAGAATTTGAAGAAGACGTGGTTAGAGAATGCACAAAAATGTCCTGTGAAAGGGGACTTCTTTTAAAAAGCGCTCTTAAGCGTGATGAATTTTGGAAAGTTCGTGTTCAACAAATTAGATAATATGTATTTTACACCAAAGTTCACTCCTTAACAAAGGCCTTTTCTGCAATATTTTTTCCTCTTACTTAGGTAATTTCCAGTTGAACTCGGAAAGTAAGAGGAAATTGCAGAAAAGGCCGTAAATGACCAAAAACAATGCAGGGTTGACTGTGGTATTACAAATATTGTTCTACTTGTTATTAATGTCCGGGTCAACAAATTAGATAATATGTATTTTACACCAAAGTTCACTCCTTAACAAAGGCCTTTTCTGCAATATTTTTTCCTCTTACTTAGGTACTTTCCAGTTGAACACGGAAAGTAAGAGGAAATTGCAGAAAAGGCCGCAAATGACCAAAAACAATGCAGGGTTGACTGTGGTATTACAAATATTGTTCCACTTGTTATTAATGTCCGGAAATCGATTTGGATCAACATGAACTTATTCATATTACAATTTATGAATTTACAGTTTAGAGTGGTTTGTTGAGTTTAGA
>NW_007381521.1:9787-12770 GCF_000475195.1 Diaphorina citri | reverse complement strand
GCTTTGAACGGTGAGTATTTGAGTGCCAGCTCCCGGACTAACAACGAGTCCGGGTGAGTATTTGAGTGGTCAGCTCTTGGTCTATAAATGGAAAAAGTGAAATTATTCACGAATATCTCAGCTTTTCATTTTGATATTGTATGCTCAACAATTTGAGCATCATCGGTCACACGGCTTTGAACGGTGAGTATTTGAGTGCCAGCTCCCGGACTAATAACGAGTCCCGGTGAGTATTTGAGTGGTCAGCTCTTAGTCTATAAATGGAAAAAGGGAAATTATTCACGAATATCTCAGCTTTTCATTTTGATATTGTATGCTCAACAATTTGAGCATCATCGGTCACACGGCTTTGAACGGTGAGTATTTGAGTGGCCAGCTCCTGGACTAATAACGAGACCCTAGGTTGTACACTAGCTCCTGGACTATAAGTATGCAGTGATAGGTATGTATAATGAAATTTATAATATTTTGACGTGAATTTCTACCGAAAAAGCTCCAAAAACTACATATTTCGTGTTAATATAATAGGTATGTAGGTCTGTTGGAGAGGCATTTCGAATTACTGGCGTTCGCGCGCCTTTTGGTACGCTTGATTATTTGTAATGCAAATCTGTCAGACGGTCTGTGTGTGATTGTTGGTGGAGATGTCAAAACTCTCAATTCAACACTAAACTGAAATTGTTGGTGGAGATGTCAAAACTCTCAATTCAACACTGAACTTAATTGTTGGTGGAGATGTCAAAACTCTCAATTCAACACTAAACTGAAATTGTTGGTGGAGATGTCAAAACTCTCAATTCAACACTAAACTGAAATTGTTGTGGAGATGTCAAAACTCTCAATTCAACACTGAACTTAATTCTCCTCCTCCTCCTCCTCCTCCTCCTCCTCCTTCTCCTCCTCTTCCTTCTATCCATAAGTGATTTCCAAATCCCCGTCAATTTAGAAGAAGAATGAGAAAAAGTGGAAAAAAAAAGTGAGAAAAGAAAAAAAAGAATAATAGAAAAGATTCGTGAGACAGAAAGAGAGAGGAAAGGAGACGGACAGAGAGAGAGAAAGAGAGGAAGGGAGGAGGAGGAGGGAAAGAGAGAGAGAGGGAAAGGGGGAAAGAGATGGAGAAACTTGTCAATAATGACGTGATGATATGAAAAAAAGAAGAGAAAGAGTCAGAGAAGGAGGAGGATGAGGGGGAAGAAAAAGAAGGAAGAGGAAGAGGAAGAGAGAGAGAGGTAGAAACGTAAAGCAAGATAAATGATTGGAGAAGCTTTAAGAAATAGGTTGGGACTGGGAGAGATTGCCCCAACTTCAGAGATCTTTAGCCAACACCTGAGAGCAGTCTAAGACGCGTTTCGTTCTTATTTGAACTCATCAGTTATAACTGAGAGCAGTCTAAGACGCGTTTCGTTCTTATTTGAACTCATCAGTTATAACTGAGAGCAGTCTAAGACGAGTTTCTTTCTTATTTGAACTCATCAGTTAGACATGAGCAGCCTAAGACGCGTTTCGTTCTTATTTGAACTCATCAGTTATAACTGAGAGCAGCCTAAGACGCGTTTCGTTCTTATTTGAACTCATCAGTTAGACCTGAGAGCAGCCTAAGACGCGTTTCGTTCTTATTTAAACTCATCAGTTGGACATGAGCGGCCTAAGACGCGTTTCGTTCTTATTGGAACTCATCAGTTAGACATGAGCAGCCTAAGACGCGTTTCGTTCTTATTGGAACTCATCAGTTAGACATGAGAGCAGCCTAAGACGCGTTTCGTTCTTATCGGAACTCATCAGTTAGATATGAGCGGCCTAAGACGCGTTTCGTTCTTATTGGAACTCATCAGTTAGACATAGCTCTCAGGTGCTGGCCAAGAATTTGGAAGTGTTATTTATACTTCAGAGATGGAAATTGTGGAGAAACGAACCTGCGTTTTCTATGTAATATTTTATTTAGTGTCGAGTGTTGTTGTGAGCGCCACAGACAGGTCCATTGGGAACGTGTGCCTTCAACGTGCTTTCACGGCTGGATGTGCAAAATGAAAAAGAGAGAAATGTGGAGAGAGAGAGAAATGGGAAGATAAAAATGAACACAAGAGGAGAAAGAGATAAATTCTACCCCGGGCAGAATCGAACCAACGGCCTAGCGCTTACAGACGCGCCACCAACCAAGCTAACTCGGCTGGCAGAGCATTCTTTTTTTTAGAACCTACAAGAGAGAGAGAGAGAGATGAGAAGAGGAAAATGAAAACAGGAGGAGGGAGAGAGGAAAGGGGAAGAGAGGGGGAAGGAGAGAGGGGGAGAAGGAGGGGAGGGGGAAGGCTTCGGAAGCCCCAAAATGCTCGCGCCGCTGTTACTATGACAACGGACAGGCGGAATCTCTCCACCCCAAAACAACAGAGGGACGCTCTTTTTTCTTTCTCTCTCTTCTCTCTCTCTCTATCCCTCCCCTTCTCTCTATCCCTCCCCCTCTCTCCAACCCCCTCTCTCTCCTCTCTCTCTCTCATTATGAGATATGCACAAAGCTTCGGGTGTGCTTGGGTTCCGTATACCTACACTCGGAAGCAATGAAAAGGGACCTGAATATGCCAGAAAATAATACGAATATGATTTTGGGAAAGGAGGGGAAACAAATCTGGTGTGCTTATCACACAATCATCCTAGGTATTCGATTTTTTGGGATCTCTCTAACTCCTCTGTCAGAAAAAAAGGTCGAAGTAGGTACCAAAAGTCGGTAAAAGTGACGCCAATCACAGCACCGATCTTAACCAAAAGTTTCGTGTTGCATGGACCCAGTTTCTCTGCTCAAGAGTGTAGTTCGTTTTTTGGGGGAAAGAGAAAGCTTTATTGTTGTTATTATTACCATGCTATCTCTCTCTCTTCTCTCCCTCTCTCTCTCTCTCTCTCTCTCTCTTCTCTCTCTCTCTCCCTCCCTCACTCTCTCTCCCTCTCTCTCTCTCTCTCCCCAGGAGAGAATAAATTCTGAAAGGAAAATACC
>NW_007381521.1:0-9540 GCF_000475195.1 Diaphorina citri | reverse complement strand
CAATTCAACACTAAACTGAAATTGTTGGTGGAGATGTCAAAACTCTCAATTCAACACTGAACTGAAATTGTTGGTGGAGATGTGTGGGTCAACAAAATCCTTTTTCTCTCTCTCTCTCCTTCTCTCTCTCTTCTCTCCCTCTCTCTCTCTCTCTCTCTCTCTCTCTCTCTCTTTCTCTCTCTCTCTCTCTAGCATTATTACAAAATGTCGCTTTCTCTCTCCCCCCTATTCTCTCCCTAGCTCTTTCTCTCTTTCTCTTTGACGCTCTCTCTCTCTCGTTGCCAGTTCTCTCATTTGCCATTTTGGAGATGTCAAAGTTCCCGATGGAAAAATGTATTAAAATACTGTTGAGTGGAGATGTCAAAACTCCCAATTCAACACTCAACTGAAACTGTTGGTGGAGATGTCAAAACTACGAATATGAAAATTGATTTGAAATGCTGATTTGGTGGAAATGTCAAAGTTCCCGATGGAAAAATGTATTAAAATACTGTTGAGTGGAGATGTCAAAACTCCCAATTCAATACTCAACTGAAATTGTTGGTGGAGATGTCAAAACTACGAATATGAAAATTGATTTGAAATGCTGATTTGGTGGAAATGTCAAAGTTCCCGATGGAAAAATGTATTAAAATACTGTTGAGTGGAGATGTCAAAACTCCCAATTCAATACTCAACTGAAATTGTTGGTGGAGATGTCAAAACTACGAATATGAAAATTGATTTGAAATACTGATTTGGTGGAGATGTTAAAGTTCCCGATGGAAAAATGTATTAAAATACTGTTGAGTGGAGATGTCAAAACTCCCAATTCAACACTAAACTGAAATTGTTGGTGGAGATGACAAAACTACGAATATGAAAATTGATTTGAAATACTGATTTGGTGGAGATGTCAAAGTTCCCGATGGAAAAATGTATTAAAATACTGTTGAGTGGAGATGTCAAAACTCCCAAATTGAAAATCGATTATTTGAAGTGCCTTCTTATTTCGTGGAGATGTCAAAACTCCCTGAACAATAAACTGAAATTCTTGGTGAAACGTGAAGATGACAAAACCTCTATTTGAAAAATAGATCGGAATTCTTATTGAATTATTAAAAAAACTTTAGAAAAGTTTAGATACCTACCTAATATGTAATGAAAATGGTTCAACTTCATAGACACTTCGGTTTCAGATTGAACCACCCAGATTATTTTGATTATTTTTAGTCACTTTGACAGTTTCTAAAGTCCTCCTCTGGCTGACTAACATACAGACATGGGGACTCAAATACTATATTATATCGAATACCATTGTACATATTATAAACATATAGGTACATAGGTATGTTATGATTGTATATGTACATATGTATTAGGTAGGTATATTATGATGATGGTCATCTTTTGGTACATAATACACATGATTATACCTGCTCATATGTATACCTATGTAGGTTCCATTCAAACTATTTGGTCCATTCCTACACCATATTGTTCCTTAAGTCTTGTATTCTTGAATCTTGTTTTCAATGGCAGGCTCACCAACCTAGATAAAGTTTGAGTAGGTATGTAGGTACATGGTACACATGTAGATAGGTACATGAATATGTACATATAGATACATCATGTACATGCACAAAAATTAGGTACATACCTATGGCGATGGTGGTTTGACCATATGCAAAAAGAAGGAAAAGAAAAAAAGAAAATCTTTTCTTTTATCTTCCCTTTTACTCTTTTGTCATTTTCCATTTTTAGCCCGTCCTTCCTTTATTAAATTACGATAGTCATAATAAAAGGTATAGGGACGGACTATTGTATTCGCTTCGGTGTCGTCTGTCTGTCTGTGTGTGTGTCTGTCTGACCCCATAGAAGGACTTATCCAAACCTGGTCGACCTATATATCAAATTAAAGTTTTTTTTTTACCAGGAATAATAATAAACTTTGTCCAGAAAACCAGAAAGTCAAAAAACCAAAAAAACTAGGTAAGTACCTACATGGTACACATTAGGAAACATTAAAAGGAATAAAGGGAGAACGTTTCTCTCTCTCTCTCACTTTTTCACTCTCTTTATATCCCCTCTCTCTCTCTCTCTCTCTCTCTCTCTCTCTCTCTCTCTCTCTCTCTCTATCCCTTCTCATTCCACCATCTTTGTCTTTATTGAACTCTTTCCTTTCTGCTTTCACGTTTCACATTACGCTTTTCATTTAAACTTCTCTACACCTCTTCATTTCCATTTCAAATTCATTTAACAACTTCAACTTTTCCTTCAAGGTTTTTATAATCGCTTCCGAAGATTTTAACAGCTTTGTCGAGCATTAAAACGTTCAACTCCTCCAGCTTAACGGTGTTAACTTTCTTAAAAATGTTTCTACACACTTATACAGTCCCGCTAATTGTTTTGCAACATGTTGCTGATTGTTGAATGTGAATTTTAATTGTGCTAAGCGGCTTACTCGTAAGGCGCTGAAACGCGTTTCATTAAACGCAAAACACGGTGTTCACGTTTCATGAAACGTAAAAGTCAGGTTTCACAAAACCCGTAGGTACATGAGATTAAAGGTAGAAACACACTGCCATCACGTCACGTCACGTGAGCTCATGGGGAGTCAGGAAGATAGTTCAAAGTTTTGCCATAGTAGGCTCATGTGACGTGATAGTACCTAGTGTGGCAGTCCTGAACGAGATTACCTACAATATTATGGGAAAACTTTGAACTACATCTTTCTGACTCCCCATGCATGAGCTCACATGAAGTGGCGTTACTGTGCTTCTACCTTAAGGCCCGATGAAACCATAAAAATTCGGTTTTCACGTTTCATGAAAAGTAAAAGTCAAGTTTCACGAAACTCCTACATAAGGTTAACACCAAGCAGTGCACATTGGTGAAACCGAGACACTTATACAGTCCCGCTAATTGTTTTGCAACATGTTGCTGATTAGACTGGGAATTTTAATTGTTTAAGCGGCTTACGCGTGAGGCGAGATGCACAGTAGTGAAACGCGTTTCACAAAAGGCTAAACCCGGTTTTCACTTTTCATGAAATCCGTGCCATAAGGTTAACAGAGAGCATTGCACATTGGTGAAATCGAGTTTCATGAAACTCATTGTGCATTGACAAAGGAAACACGTTTCACTAGTGTGCATTGGACCAAAGTTGTGTTAAGCCTGAAACTTTTGTCTCGCAACAGTTGCGCAATTGTTGCGAAAACCTTGGTGTAATCCGTCTGCTAGGTTGTAGCTGTGATCCAAAAGTCAAAAAAGGGGAAGAAAAGAGTGGGAAAAAATGATAGGAAAGGGGTGGGAAAGGAAGCTCAACTGTAGAAAATCCCTCTACAATCCCTCCCACTATTTTACAAAGCTCGCCCCCCAAATCCCACGCAGTTCCCCCTAAATACAGCCCTAAATCCACGCAATAAATACAGGAGAGCTTCTGAACCATGCTAGATAACAAATTTCAAGTCTCCATCTCATACCGTTCTCGAGATACCTATTTTGTTTACAGATAGACGCTTACACGGATCAATCCCTGAAATTTGGATTTAGGCTCTAGGGACCTCAAAACGTGGTCTGGCACTAAAAACTGACCATCGAAGGTTTTGACCGATTACATGACCTTCCTTTCCACAGGATAAGGCAAGTAAAAAGGGGGAAGAAAAGAGTGGGAAAAAATGATAGGAAAGGGGTGGGAAAGAAAGCTCAACTGTAGAAAATCCCTCTACAATCCCTCCCTCCCACTATTTTACAAAGCTCGCCCCCTAAATCCCACGCAGTTCCCCCTAAATACAGCCCTAAATCCACGCAATAAATACAGGAGAGCTTCTGAACCCTATATCGTTTTATGATAGAGGTAGTTTAGAAAAAGGTGGATGGTAAACACCGAAAGGAATCCCTATTTTTCGTTTTTCTTCTTCTTCTTCTTTCGCTCCTTTTTCTTCTTCTTTTTCTACCTAGGTACCTAACTTTATTGTGAACAATATCATAGATGAGGGAGAAAAAATCCATCTCCATAGAAGTTAGGATTAACTCAGGGGATGTATGCATTGTATTTATTATACCTATTTAACTAAATAAAGCAGAAATTATTAAATTCTTCTTCTTCTTCTTCTTCTTCTTCTTCTTCTTTCTCTTTGTTTTCGTCCTCTTTTCACTGCTCCTTATTCAAAATATTCTTTCTCTGGTTTCCTTTATTATTCTTCTTCTTTTTCGTTCTCCACTTTTCTTCTTCTTCATTCTTCTTCTCTTCTTCTTCTTCTTCTCTTCTTCTGCTTCTTCTTTGTTCTCTTTGTTTTGGTTTTGTTCTGTTGTTCGGGGGAAAAAAAATCCTTCTGAACCCTATATCGTTTTATGATAGAGGTAGTTTAGAAAAAGGTGGATGGTAAACACCGAAAGGAATCCCTATTTTTCGTTTTTACTTTCCTTATCCTATAGGAAGGAAAGTAATGTAATCGGGTCAAATTTTCGATGGTCAGTTTTTTCTTCTTCTTCTTCTTCTTTCGCTCCTTTTTCTTCTTCTTTTTTTACCTACCTACCTTCATTGTGAACAATATCATAGATGAGGGAGAAAAAATCCATCTCCATAGAAGTTAGGATTAACTTAGGGGATGTATGCATTGTATTTATCATACCTATTTAACTAAATAAAGCAGAAATTATTAAATTCTTCTTCTCCTTCTTCTTCTTCTTCTTTCTCTTTGTTTTCGTCCTCTTTTCACTGCTTCTTATTCAAAATATTCTTTCTCTGGTTTCCTTTATTATTATTCTTCTTTTTCGTCCTCGACTTTTCTTCTTCTTCCTTCTTCTTCTTCTTCTTCTTCTTCTTCTTCTTCTTCTCTTCTTCTTCCTTCTTCTTCTTCTTCTTCTCTTCTTCTTCCTTCTTCTTCTCTTCTTCTTCCTTTTTCTTCTTCTCTTCTTCTGCTTCTTCTTTGTTCTCTTTGTTTTGGTTTTGTTCTATTGTTCGGAAAAAAAAAAAATCGTAGCTTTTCACTGCTTCTTATTCAAAATATTCTTTCTCTGGTTTCCTTTATTATTATTCTTCTTTTTCGTCCTCGACTTTTCTTCTTCTTCTCTTCTTCTTCCTTCTTCTTCTTCTTCTCTTCTCTTCTCTTCTCTTCTTCTTCTTCTTCTTCTCTTCTCTTCTTCTTCTTCTTCTCTTCTTCTTCCTTCTTCTTCTTCTTCTTCTCTTCTCTTCTCTTCTTCTTCTTCTTCTTCTTCTTCTTCTCCTTCTTCTTCTTTCTTCTCTTCTTCTGCTTCTTCTTTGTTCTCTTTGTTTTGGTTTTGTTCTGTTGTTCGGAAAAAAAAATCGTACCGTGCGCAAGTGGAATCCCCTAGTTTTGACATGGTTCTGAAAAGCCTCTGAAAGTGTTCGGGCAGCATTGGCCCTCATAAAAATATAGTTTTACATTACACCCATTCTCCCTTCAAAACCTCCACCACTGGCACGCTAAGTGCCTATACATGTTACAGATCAGATCAAAGGTTGCACCATTAGATGGTCAAACCCTCCACCACTGTCACGCTAAGTGCCTATACATGTTACAGATCAGATCAAAGGTTACCTATCACCATTAGGAATTCAATGTTGCGGAAAACACACACACACACACACACACACACACACACACAAAGGCCTGAAATTTGACGACAGAAGGCGAGATATGGGAGGGGGGGAGGGAGGTCCCTTGAGAGAAGAGAGGGAGGGGGAGATGAGAGAGAGGGGGAGAATATTAGGAGAGTGGTAGTTTTGACATCTCCACTAATATTAGGAGAGTGGTAGTTTTGACATCTCCACTAATATTAGGAGAGTGGTACATAGAAAGTTCTGTCATCGAAGAACGAACCTTATCACCTCGGGTGGGAATCGAACCCGATGCTGCAACTTGAAAAAATCAGAAATTTAATTTTATTGAAAGACAATCGCAAGCAATTTGGCTCTTTATTTATAACTAGAATTGTTGTTGAAGGGATGAGGGATGAAAAGTTGAAAACCTCCCTCTTGCTTGATTTTCGAAACACCCTGTTTCCTCTAATTCTAATTCGAACACCCTATATATTTGCCCTCTGTTTTAAATCGATGTTATTAGGCGCTTTTTGATTTACTATTAATTTGGGGTTTTTATGATCCTATGTGTTAAGTCAGGGGTGGATTACGTTGTGGTAACCCTAGCCAGGGGCGGATTCCTTTGTCTGAAGCAAGCATGGTCTCAAATTTTATTTTCTAACCTGCTGTCTATTTAGGCTACTTTAATCAAGTAGCCACCAGTGGCGGCATTACTAAAGAAAAAAGAGAATAATCGATGTTTGATTTACTATTAAGGTTTTCATGATCCTGTGTGTTAAGTCAGGGGCGAATTATGTTGTGGTAACCCTAGCCAGGGGCTGATTCCTTTGTCTGAAGTAGGCATGGTCTCGTTTGTGTGTTTGTTTTTTCCCCTAATGTTCTTCTACTTCCTTCTTTTTTTCTGCGAGCCAATTTAACATGGCTAGAGCTAGAGACCATCACCCCGGTGTATAGCAGATACAAAAAGACATCTTTTATTTATTCTGCTATCGCCATTCGGCGAAAGCTAAAGCCGCTACAACAACAACAACAACAACAACAACAACATGTAGGTTCCATTCAAACTACTTATTTGGTCCATTCCTACACCATATTGTTCCTTAAGTCTTGGATTCTTGAATCTTGTTTTCAATGGCAGGCTGACCAACCTAGATAAAGTTTGAGTAGGTATGTAGGTACATGGTACACACGTAGATACATGAATATGTAGGTACATATGTAGATATATTAAGGTACACATTTACATACCTACACAATACCTGCCTACCTATGGCGATGGTGGTTTGACCATATGCAAAAAAGAAGGAAAAGAAAGAAAAATCTTTTCTTTAATCTTCCCTTTTACTCTTTTGTCATTTTCCATTTTTAGCCCGTCCTTCCTTTAATAAATTACAATAGTAAGAATAAAAGGTATAGGGACGGACTATTGTATTCGCTTTGGTGTCGTCTGTCTGTCTGTGTGTGTGTCTGTCTGACCCCATAGAAGGACTTATCCAAACCTGGTCGACCTATATATCAAATTAAAGGTTTTTTTTTTTACCAGAAATAATAATAAACTTTGTCCAGAAAACCAGAAAGTCAAAAAACCAAAAAAACTAGGTAAGTACCTACATGGTACACATTAGGAAACATTAAAAGGAATAAAGGGAGAACGGGCTCTAGTCCTGATTTTAAATCATTACATGAAATCAAATCAATAATAATAAACTGAATATTAAACAAATTAGGTAGGTACATAGGGGCTCTAGTCCTGATTTTAAATCATTACATGAAATCAAATCAATAATAATAAACTGAATATTAAACAAATTAGGTAGGTACATAGGTATATACTGATTTTCTCTTATCACGATCGAAAAAACTACGGACTAAAAAATTCCCGGAGGGACGGGCCCAGCTTGTTGGCTTCTTCTCGACTCTCTGCTTCTCTTATGTTCTCTATCTTTCTCTTTCCGTCTCTTGTCTTCTCTTTTCATTCCTTCTATTCACTTCCTTTTACAGTTTTACACTTTCTTTATAACCTCTCTCCATCCCTTCTCATTCCACCATCTTTGTCTTTATTGAACTCTTTCCTTTCTGCTTTCACATCTCACATTACGCTTTTCATTTGAACTCCTCTTCACCTCTTCATTTCCATTTCAAATTCAGTTAACAACTTCAACTTTTCCTTCAAGGTTTTTAATCGCTTCGGTTATGGCAGATATGGGGTTTCAATTTCCTAGTTTACTCCGGCCAGAAGTCAGTCCCCTTGATGAGAAGGGTTAGATTCTGGACCTTTTTGCCTAGGTGTACACAAAAAAAGACACGCCTAACTCCGTACCCAAAAAAAGTCCACTTTAACTTTGAGGCTTAGGTGTAGGGGTCAATTGTTCATAGCCCTAAAATTTGGGTTAAGCTTATACGAAGGGAAAATTCTCCCTGAAAAAAAAAAGAAGAAAAATAAATAGAAGCAGAAGAAGAACACCATCAACAACAAAAAGGTATCAGGATTTTTTTTTCTTTCGATATTAGAAAAAAAAGGAAAAAGAAGAAGAAAACAAGAAATCGGAAAATCCCTTTCGGAACATAAAAATAAATTTTAGCGCCATAAAAAATATCTCCCCCCAAAAAACCCATGAAGTAAAAAAAAAGATAGGATTCAAGAATGGGAGGGAAAAAATTGGTTTGAACATCACACGACTTTCTTTACCTGTAGGAATTTTTCTGATATCTCTTAGTGTTAGGTCCGTAGAACTGAAAACCGCCCAAAAGCGGTCAAAATACCACCAACGGTTGCAGTGATCTTAACAATGCGTGTTGATTTGTGGCCTAGAATGCTAGATAACAAATTTCAAGTCTCTATCTCTTACCGTTCTCGAGATATTTTGTTTACAGATAGACGCTTACACGGATCAATCTCTGAAATTTGGATTTAGACGGTCAAAATACCACCAACGGTTGCAGTGATCTTAACAATGCGTGTTGATTTGTGGCCTAGAATGCTAGATAACAAATTTCAAGTCTCCATCTCATACCGTTCTCGAGATACCTATTTTGTTTACAGATAGACGCTTACACGGATCAATCGCTGAAATTTGGATTTAGACTCTAGGGACCTCAAAACGTGGTCTGGCACTAAAAACTGACCATCGAAGATTTTGACCCGATTACATGACCTTCCTTTCTACTGGATTTAGACTCTAGGGACCTCAAAACGTGGTCTGGCACTAAAAACTGACCATCGAAGGTTTTGACCGATTACATGACCTTCCTTTCTATTAAAATCCGCCCCGGGCGGGAATCGAGCCCGCGGCCTAGCGCTTACAAGGCAGACGCACTACCAACTAAGCTAACTAGGCTGGCTCAATTGGTCTTTATTTCACTGTATGGTACATAATACGAACAGCTTTAGTTCTGTAAAACAATGGAAAGTCGTGTGACGTTCACGCCAGTTAACCGGATTTTTAATATTATTACACTCTCCCTGTCTCCCCCCTTTTCTTTGCTGACTTTCAAATCTCATAAGCTTAGTGATATAGGGTGGAGGGAAAGTTCAGCAACATTTTCACCAGAAACATTGTTTCTCAACAATCCAGAAATGTTTGTGCAACAAGTCAGCTACTTTTTTGCTCTCCAGACTTGTTTCTGGAACTGTTTTCTTGGCTTTTAGTATCTAACTGCTAAGGAGGACAGGATAGGAGAAAGCCAGCCGTTCCGAGAACGAACCTTACCTGTTTAGGATAAAGTTCGCGGGAATTGGTAGTTTTGACATCTCCACTAATACTAGGAGAGTCTTAGTTTTGACATCTCCACTAATATTAAAAGAGTCTTAGTTTTGACATCTCCACTAATATTAGGAGAGTGGTAGTTTTGACATCTCCACTAATATTAGGAGAGCGGTAGTTTTGACATCTCCACTAATATTAGGAGAGTCTTAGTTTTGACATCTCCACTAATATTAGGAGAGTAGTAGTTTTGACATCTCCACTAATATTAGGAGAGTGGTAGTTTTG
>NW_007381520.1:8331-12784 GCF_000475195.1 Diaphorina citri | reverse complement strand
GCTAGAACTTCGCCCCGCCAAGTCAAAACAGTTTGACAGTCTTGCTGTTTAAAGAGAGCTCTTCTTTCTTAGGTCGCTTTTTTCAACCTCTACTAAAACATCTTCCTTTCCAACCACTGAGACATAAGGAGCGCGCTAGAACTTCGCCCCGCCAAGTCAAAACAGTTTGACAGTCTTGCTGTTTAAAGAAAACTGATGAGAATGAACTTTCAGGAACAAATAGGGGGTAAAACTGTCCTGTGTTGTATTGTAAAGTAACTTCCCGAGATCAATAGGCTGTTGATACTAGTGTGAAAGAGCTCTTCTTTCTTAGGTCGCTTTTTTCAACCTCTACTAAAACATCTTCCTTTCCAACCACTGAGACATAAGGAGCGCGCTAGAACTCCGCCCCGCCAACTCAAAACAGTTTGACAGTCTTGCTGTTTAAACTGATGAGAATGAACTTTCATGAACAAATAGGGGGTAAAAATGTCCTGTGTTGTATTGTAAAGTAACTTCCCGAGATCAATAGGCTGTTGATACTAGTGTGAAATGGTAAACATATAAAAGTAAAAATGGTCAGTTTTCTAGCTTACCTATGAATAACATGACCACAGTACTTCATGATGAGAGGATTCAGTCTTACATCTTGCACTTGGGCTGAGGTAAAGTTGCCCACCAAAGCAGCACAGTCTGGCTTCAGCTCTGGTAGTCGTTCCTGTAACGTGTAACCAAATACAATCATGAATTCTCCGTCGTGAAGCAACAGCCTCTTCACAACTTTGTGAGAATCACAGTATTACAAGTCTTCCATTTAATCAATCATCATATTTATCATCGCTCGTTTCTTTGACTTGTAATGCCGCCACTGGTCGCTACTCGAAAAAAGTAGCTACAAAATTGTCTTCACGAGGCTGAGTGCAACCCGAACTTCAAGCACAGAGCCGAAAAACTTCGACTCCGCCGGGAATGGAACCCGGGACCTCCGGCGTTTAAGCCGAGTGTGATACCCACTCAGCCATGGAGGCTACCTAAGGGAATGTGTAGTGCTTATTTAGAATATTACCTGTAACGAAATACATAGTCTTGTCATAAGTTCTGTCCCACACAAAAGGTTTGAAGGTCCCTTCTTCAGCCTTGATGAACCTAATACAATCATGAATTATTCGTCGTTAAGCAACAGCCTTTTCACAACTTTGTGAGAATCACAGTATTACAAGTCTTCCATTTACTCAATCATCATATTTATCATCGCTCGTTTCTTTGACTTGTAGTGCCGCCACTGGTCGCTACTTGAAAAAAGTAGCTACACAATTGTCTTCACGAGGCTGAGTGCAACCCGAACTTCAAGCACAGAGCCGAAAAACTTCGACTCCGCCGGGAATGGAACCCGGGACCTCCGGCGTTTAAGCCGAGTGTGATACCCACTCAGCCATGGAGGCTACCTAAGAGAATGGGTAGTGCTTATTTAGAATATTACCTGTAACGAAATACATAGTCTTGCCATAAGTTCTGTCCCACACAAAAGGTTTGAAAAAAGAAGACAAGAGGTCCCTTCTTCAGCCTTGATGAACCTTTTTTTTTAGCCCGTCCTTAATTATTACGATAGTAATAAAAAGGTATAAGGGACGGGCTATTGTATTCGCTTAGGTGTCGTCTGTCTGTCTGTCACTCTGTTAGTCCCCATAGAAGGACTTATCCAAACCTGGTCGACCTATATATCAAATTGAAGGTATTTTTAACAGGAACACGAAAATGGTGGTGCAAATTTTGTCCAGAGAACCAAAAAGCCAAAATAATAATAATAATTTGGTTTTTGGGGGATTTTTTTCAGAGGGGGAACCCTGAAACATGTTGCTGTAGCCATGCCAAAATAATAATTATAATAGACTCTTGAGTGGAAGGCAACACTAGGCGAGGTTAGCACCGGAGGCGTTCTCTACCACCTAACCCTTAGAGCTCATTATGTGGTCAAGTTCTCAAATAAATGAGGATAAAATTCGATGCCTCGGCTGGGATCGAACCCACGTCCTCCTGTTTACCAGGCGAGCGTCTTGACTACTACGCCACAGGTAGGTGAAAATAAGAAGATACCTGAAGGCAGTCCATTTCCTGTCCCGGCCCAGTCCGTTCGGGACAGTACATTCCTAGATCATCAACACAGGCTTGTTCTACTTCAGGCAAGAGACGCACAGACTCAGCCCGTTGTCTCATTACTCTCCTCACTTCATCACCACAGCTGCGACCCAGCTTCCACTTGGTCTCGCTATGATACAGGTATCTGGAAATAAGGGAGGAAATGGGATTATTTCTGCTCATATCTAACTAGGCAATACCCAAATTGTTGATGTAGCAGCTTTAGCTTTGGTCGAATGGTGATGGCAGAATAAAGAAAAGACACCTTTATATATCAGCCACACACCGGGGTGATGGTCTCCAGCCATGTTTAAATGGCTCGTCCTGAACCGCAATAACCCTTGTGAAAACTTGTGCTTGTTCTATTGAAGCAGAGGAAACCCATCCCCGGAATCGAAAACAGGACCTTCTGCATGGTAAGTATGTAAGTGCATTACTACTTGACTATCTGTGCTCCTGCTTTCCCGAGATCTAATGAAACAAAAAATTTAATTATTTCAACACTTTGGGTGGGCCAATAAAAATCTACAGTTTCAGACCCACCTGTACAGACAAGGCAACACCAAGGGGCCATTGTTCGGTTCTAAATCCTTCACTTTGAACCACTCCTTCTTAGCATGACACAATCTAGTTGCCTCATCATAACAAGCTCGATACAGACGAGGGTCCAACTCAAAGTCTCGAGCTATGAAGTATTGGATCTGAATAAGGGCGGATTCACACGGTGCAGTCATAACGTCATTGTCCAGGTTGTCCATCAGACAGGACATTACTCTGAGAAAACACAAGGGTTAGGTGATAAGGAGAGGTTTGATAGAGCCGTTCAACTTCATCTTCAAGGCACATTCTTTTACATTCCATGCCTTTCCAAGAAAGGAAAAGTCTGGTTAGAAAATTTCCGCCCTGGCCGGGATTTGAACCCAGAACCTCCGAGTTGAGAGTCAGTGCTTTTGACCACTCAGCCGCAGAGGCGGGACTAGTGTCAGCTACCCAATATTTTCTGTTGTTGTTGGTGTAGTAGTGGTGTAGTTGCACCGATGAGGGTTGATGGTCTCTAGCGAAGATTACTTGGCCCGTCCCGAACCACAGTCAATCATCATGAAGACCGATGCTTTTCCTTTGAAGCATAATAAACCCTTTGTAACCTTCAGCTAGGCAGGCTGGTTAGAGTGGTTAGGGTCTGGCTGCTCTGATCCCTATTTATAGTCCCACACAGCAAGACACTGGTCTGCTCCCTGTTTAAGGTCTCCCAGTCAGACCTCCCAATAAGTACTCTGACGATAGTCGGAAATGGGCGTATGTACTTTGGTTTCTATAAAAAAAAATAGTGAATATTATAATCAAGTTACCTCGCATCTCCTCCCCTGATACCGCGGCAAGCTATATCCACCACTGGTTGGCATGCTTCCTTGAGTACTGGGTCCACTCTCCAATCCTCCCCTGCATCCGCTGTCTTTATCAAGGATTCCACCTGGAAAAAATATAATTCCATAGAAATCCGATATTTGGAGAAAAAAAGCACACCTTTGTTTTGTGGTATCTGAGATAGCCCGTGCTACGCCACAGGAAAATTGAGAACTTGTAATCGGTTTGGATTTCGGCAAACTCCTCTTTGGGCTGAGGTAAAGTTGCCCACCAAAGCAGCACAGTCTGGCTTCAGCTCTGGTAGTCGTTCCTGTAACCAAATACAATCATGAATTATTCGTCGTTAAGCAACAGCCTTGGGGGGGGGTCTGAGTTTCATTTTTCTCCTTTCCTGTGGGCCAAACCTTAAAAAATTTGGAGCATTGGTACGTATATTGCTCAGGTACAAATTCAGTTTCTTTGTTTGTATAATATCTTCTGAGGTCCACAGAGGTGTTGTACCTTTGTACTTGTTTGTAAACCTTACCTATGAAATATACATATAAGACCTTGTTTAGACTGTGGGAGTAAAGGGGCTTTTCAGTCTCATTCTGGCAGGATAAACAAGGTACAATATATATTCTACTAGCTGAATTCCGTCGCTTCGCTCCGGAATCCCGCTAGTTCATCCCGAGGCATGGCCAAACTTGTGGAAAAGGCATGGCCGAAATTGTTCGTATAGTTATCAAACTAAAAACATAAACGAAACTCAAATATTAGGCGAGCGAGGAAAAGTTTTCTCTCCCGCAGTCTCTGCTTCCTGTGTATTTCTTATGGAGATTTTAGCGATCAAAAATTGATCATATCTCAGGATCGGTTTAGATTTTCGCAAAATCCTTTCTTATTGCACACCTAGACCATAAAAGGAATATCCCTACCAAATTTCAGCTTTCTAGGTGTTGTGGTTATAGAGATAGAGCGATCAGTGTGTGAA
>NW_007381520.1:0-5850 GCF_000475195.1 Diaphorina citri | reverse complement strand
GCTAGGCTGGTTAGGGTTAGCTATTCTCCTCCCTGTTTATAGTGCCACAGCCAGACGCTAGTCTTCTCTCTGTTTAATGTCCCCTAGCCAGACTGCTACCAGTCCTCACGATGGTTGACTGCGGTTCAGGACGAGCGAGCCAATTTAACATGGCTAGAGCTAGAGACCATCACCCCGGTGTATAGCAGATACAAAAAGACATCTTTTCTTTATTCTGCTATCGCCATTCGGCGAAAGCTAAAGCCGCTACAACAACAACAACAACAACAACAAAATAAAAAGATACCTGAAGGCAGTCCATTTCCTGTCCCGGCCCAGTCCGTTCGGGACAGTACATTCCTAGATCATCAACACAGGCTTGTTCTACTTCAGGCAAGAGACGCACAGACTCAGCCCGTTGTCTCATTACTCTCCTCACTTCATCACCACAGCTGCGACCCAGCTTCCACTTGGTCTCGCTATGATACAGGTATCTGGAAATAAGGGAGGAAATGGGATTATTTCTGCTCATATCTAACTAGGCAATACCCAAATTGTTGATGTAGCAGCTTTAGCTTTGGTCGAATGGTGATGGCAGAATAAAGAAAAGACACCTTTATATATCAGCCACACACCGGGGTGATGGTCTCCAGCCATGTTTAAATGGCTCGTCCTGAACCGCAATAACCCTTGTGAAAACTTGTGCTTGTTCTATTGAAGCAGAGGAAACCCATCCCCGGAATCGAAAACAGGACCTTCTGCATGGTAAGTATGTAAGTGCATTACTACTTGACTATCTGTGCTCCTGCTTTCCCGAGATCTAATGAAACAAAAAATTTAATTATTTCAACACTTTGGGTGGGCCAATAAAAATCTACAGTTTCAGACCCACCTGTACAGACAAGGCAACACCAAGGGGCCATTGTTCGGTTCTAAATCCTTCACTTTGAACCACTCCTTCTTAGCATGACACAATCTAGTTGCCTCATCATAACAAGCTCGATACAGACGAGGGTCCAACTCAAAGTCTCGAGCTATGAAGTATTGGATCTGAATAAGGGCGGATTCACACGGTGCAGTCATAACGTCATTGTCCAGGTTGTCCATCAGACAGGACATTACTCTGAGAAAACACAAGGGTTAGGTGATAAGGAGAGGTTTGATAGAGCCGTTCAACTTCATCTTCAAGGCACATTCTTTTACATTCCATGCCTTTCCAAGAAAGGAAAAGTCTGGTTAGAAAATTTCCGCCCTGGCCGGGATTTGAACCCAGAACCTCCGAGTTGAGAGTCAGTGCTTTTGACCACTCAGCCACAGAGGTGGGACTAGTGTTAGCTACCCAATATTTTCTGTTGTTGTTGGTGTAGTAGTGGTCTAGTTGCACCGATGAGGGTTGATAGTCTCTAGCCAAGATTGTCTGGCCCGTCCCGAACCACAGTCAATAATCATGAAGACCGATGCTTTTCCTTTGAAGCATAATAAACCCTTTGTAACCTTCAGCTAGGCAGGCTGGTTAGAGTGGTTACGGTCTGGCTGCTCTGATCCTTATTTATAGTCCCACAGGAAGACACTGGTCTGCTCCCTGTTTAAGGTCTCCCAGGCAGACCTCCCAATACGTACTCTGACGATAGTGGGAAATGGGCATATGTACTTTGATTAAAAAAAAAAAAAAAATTTTTAATGAAAATTATAATCAAGTTACCTCGCATCTCCTCCCCTGATACCGCGGCAAGCTATATCCACCACTGGTTGGCATGCTTCCTTGAGTACTGGGTCCACTCTCCAATCCTCTCCTGCATCGGCTGTCTTTATCAAGGATTCCACCTGGAAAAAATATAATTCCATAGAAATCCGATATTTGGAGAAAAAAAGCATACCTTTGTTTTGTGGTACCTGTTACCAACAGATAACCCGTGCTACGCCACAGGAAAATTGAGAACTCGTAATCGGTTTGGATTTCGGCAAACTCCTCTCTTAAGGTCTTCTGGTCTGTGATGTTTGATGTAGCATGACCATCCCGTAGTATGCTTCTCATCAGATGGACGATAAGAGTTGTGTCTCTTCTCTACTTCCCATGCAGGTGCTGGGTCAACACGAGGACACCAGAAAGTAATCCATTGAAATATTTGCAATCCGAAAACGAGTACAAGTTTTTGTCGATGGTGGGCATCGAACCCAGGACAAAGCAAGTGCGTTACCACTGGACTAACCGTGGATCTCGCTTTTATTTAATAGTAAAGATACTCACTGCACGTAAACAGGGCGGTGAAATCCGCTCCTTCTTCCTATTCCGTCTGGCATGTTCCATGAGACAGTGTATGGTTTTACCGCCCGCCTCCAGCCCTCGACAATAGGTCACGATGTCTTCCGAGCACCGCGTTACAATTTCCGGAGATAGCCGATAGTCCGTGAGCAGCATCTTACGATGTGACGTCATCTCGGCCTGACATTCGCCCGACACTTTGCTGCCTGAAGAAACGGAATAAAGGACATGTTATTTATTTATTAGAATGAGAGAGAGGGAGGTCTTATCCCGAAATCAAAGAGAGGAGGACAGGATAAGAGAAAGCCAGCTGTTCCGAGATCGAACCTTATCTGTTTTAGAATAAAGTAATAAAGTCTCAATATTAGAATAATAAAGTCGAACCCGCGATCTAGCGCTTACAAGGCAGACGCGTTACCCTATAAATTAAAAATAGTACCTAGTGCTTATTTATACTGCTCGCATAGTACTCAAAAGTCCCTTTACTCCAGTAATAGGCTACCACCATTGCTGATCAAATTCTCAAATTATATTGCGGATAAAATTCCATACCTCGGCTGGCTGGGATTGAACCCACACCCTTCTGTTTACCAGGCGAGCGTCTTGACCACTACGCCACCGAGGCAGAAATGAACAAAGTCCTGAGGAGACATGGACACTAAATAGTTCTTATTTCAAACACTCACCATTATGTACAGCGTTCTCCAGACACACCAGACTGACGGAATGGTTATACTAACTAGCCTCCGTGGCCGAGTTCCGAGAACGAACCGGGATAAGAACTTTCAAGAGCTTTATTTTCAAACACTCACCATTATGTACAGCGTTTTCCAGACACACCAGGATCTGCGCAAGTCGAATCTCCCGATCATCTGACACCAGACGGCGGCACTTGTGAGTTCGAATATCTTCCTTGCAGGCCCGGGCTAGACGCTTGCTCACCTGGTAGTCGGAGGCGATCAACATTTGGCGCCTCAACAGCTGCTCTCGGCACTGAAAAATTAAAGTTTCAAGTTTTACTTGAAAAAAAAAAATAATAATTAGTTGTGGCCACAGTACCAGGGATGACGGGCGTTTTCCGAGTTTACTGACGTGATAAATAGAGGCTTCTAATACTCGACTGGATAAAGGTACAGTGTTGATTATGGCCTGGGCCACAATCAGTGTTTAAACTCGGTTTAAGTTTGAACATTGGATTAAATGAAATGTAAATGCAGTTTGTGTTATTATGTCACAACTTTTGGTGCTCACAGCAGCATTGTAGGATTTTCCCAATATCTCAATAATCCTAAAATGTTTACCTACCATATGGCAGGTAATGCGCATAGCTACTCATTTTCCTCACGAGGCTGAGTGGGCCCCGCAACAGCCAGTCACGGCATCAATCATTTGCATGATACGAATTTTTTGACCCCGCCGGGAATCGCACCCGGGTCTCCCGCGTGCAAGGCGAGCGCAGTGACCACTACGCCATGGGAGCTGACTGAACATTGGATTAGGCAATCTGATTGGTTGATTTCAAATTTTCAGCTCTACAAATTGTGTTAAAACTCTGATTTTGGCCCCGACCATAAGTTTCAAGTGCGCCTCTCTAACCGAAAGAGATAAATCGTTGCTGAATGGACGCACCGCGGGTGCATCACATATTTTATTACTTATCTGTTACCTACAAACCTACATATCAACATAAAGTACGTAGGTAAATCTCACTTCTCGTTGTTAAGTGGATTAAAAAATTTATCAATCATTTGCATGATACAAATTTTTTGACCCCGCCGGGAATCGAACCCGGGTCTCCCGCGTGCAAGGCGAGCGCAGTGACCACTATGGGAGCTGACTGAACATTGGATTAGGCAATCTGATTGGTTGATTTCAAATTTTCAGCTATACAAATTGTGTTTTTTTGAACCCACAACCTCCAGCGTGAGAACCTAGAATGATATACCTACGCTATCAATTTAGTACATGGAAAGTTCGGTTCGATTTCCCGGATTATTCCTTTTTTTTTCAGACCAATAACATGACTCCTTAGCGTCAGCAACTGACCCCATCAGAAGAAGGGCTCTCTCCAACATCCCAACCAGACCAGCCCTTCCAGTATGTCATTAACGATACGGATTCTGCTCATTTTGGTGTCGCTCAACATGACTCCTTAGCGTCAGCAACTGACCCCATCAGAAGAAGGGCTCTCTCCAACATCCCAATCAGACCAGCCCTTCCAGTATGTCACTAACGATACGGATTCTGCTCATTTTGGTGTCGCTTATCAATGTCGTCCTGGTTCGTGGAAATTTGCAAGTCATTTCCGGGGATGTGAGCAGCTCTAACTCACATTTCGCAGACAGTGAGGAGAGCAGTAGACAGAGGATCCTCAATAACATCTTTCCCACCACTATCGATGAGCAGGAGCTGGTGTACTCTTACAACGGAGTACGTAAGTACACGAACATTTTGTTGGTAACATATTCTAGCTGTAAATTCTGCAGGTAGTTTGTATAAAAATGACATACTAAAGGGGGAATTGCAAAAACAATAAATATTGTGTTCTTTTAGCCTTAGGAGAGAGAGACAATCAATAAAATTCATTGGCGGACTGCCCAAAGTTAGGGTTGCCAATAGGTAAGCCTCAGTCTAGTAGGTAAGCGCGATAGAATTTGGACGTCCTGGAAATTCATCAGAAAGTGCAGAGACAGAATGGACTGCGTCCACTGATGCAGAATTCGCTACAGACAATAAGTTTTGAACTATAGCTTAAGTCTATATTTGAACTGATGTACCCGAGATAGAGCGATCAGTGTGTGAACTATGAAATGTGAACTGTGAAATGTGAATGAGTGAATGGATCTTGTTCTTATAATATAAGATTCTATTTTACCTTGTCTGACATGAGCTTGTCCCCAGTGTGATCCATGAGACACTTGTATATCTGTCCAGAGCCCTGTGGTACATCACTACACAGCCGGTACCGATCATTAGCACATGCCACATACAGAACTCGATCCAGTTTGATATCGTCAGATTGCAATTCTGACAGACGCAACACCTGATGCCGACAGTCACCATCTAACTTATCAATGTGCATCTGGAGACATTCCAGTGTCTTGCCTTGAGAGAATTTGGTCTGGAAGAAAATTAGGGGAAAATAGAGAGTAAAAAAACATAGGCATTGAAGTAAGGAGAGTGCAACACATGTGAGACTGCCTTCACAAAAAATGTTATTAATAGTAGACAGAGGGGATCCCTTCAAAGTACTTACTATTGGGAAAAATTAAAGACTCAATATGAAAATGTGATTTTAAAGTTCAGAGGAAAAAAAAAACTGATATATTGGACCTATCTCTCCCTTTCTTACTTCTTTCTCCCCCCCTTTCTTTAATCTCCATCTTTTTTCCTTCTTTCTCTCTCCCTCTCTTTCTCATTCTCCCTTTTTCTCCCCTCATTTTCACTTACAGATTTATCAGTCTCCACTCGGCCACAGGTGAACTTCTGTACAAAAGTCTTGCACACATCGGTAAACTGTGAGATGAGTCGGAAGTCAGAGAATGCAATCCACTCAACCAGCTGCAGCAAGTTCTTACATTGGCCTGTGTGGAGCTCATCCCTAAAAT
>NW_007381519.1:0-12798 GCF_000475195.1 Diaphorina citri | reverse complement strand
AGTTTGTTCGAGTGATTGTGATTTATATAATTTATAGTAAGTTTATTCGAGAGATTGTGATTTATATTGCGAGTTAGTTTATTCGAGGAAATCTCATCTCGGACACGACCGAGGCTCGTGATTTTCATTCCTACTCGTGTCCAAATGGTCGCAGTGATAATGCGCTATTCACTTATAGGCACGGAATACTGACAACATAGTATACAATGTATCTATGTTGATAATATTTACCGACTATGTATTGTATGTATAATGTGTCCATATCAGGAATGTCCAACTTCCATGCGTATGCGGGCCACACGCTACATTGGCAGGTACGGATTTAGGGCCTGTAGGTATTAGTGAATTGATATTGGGTCACCTATACCTGTTTATTTAGGGAACCTGTTTATCTATGTTTTTCAACTTATTGTTTCCTTACAAATTTTCATCCGTAAATGGTTTCTTCAAATCTATAGAATCTTCTTCTTCTCCTCCTTTTCCCTTGTTCAGACGGGGTCGGCGTTTTTCGTCAGCCTCTCAATCAGCATTACTTCAAGGGACATTGTTTTACATCCATGCCTATCCGATAACTGAAAGGTCTGTTTAAAAAATTCCCGCCCTGGCTGGGGTTCGAACCCGGGTCTCCCGCGTGCAAGGCGAGCGCAGTGACCACTATATACGCCATGGGATCTGACGTTTATGTTTATTACCGAAACATCGTTACTTGTGATTTATAGTTAGTTTGTTCGAGTGATTGTGATTTATATAATTTATAGTAAGTTTATTCGAGAGATTGTGATTTATATTGCAAGTTAGTTTATTCGAGGAAATCTCATCTCGGACACGACCAAGGCTCGTGATTTTCATTCCTACTCGTGTCCAAATGGTCGCAGTGATAATGCGCTATTCACTTATAGGCACGGAATACTGACAACATAGTATACAATGTATCTATGTTGATAATATTTACTGACTATGTATTGTATGTATAATGTGTCCATATCAGGAATGTCCAACTTCCATGTGTATGTGGGCCACACGCTACATTGGCAGGTATTTCGCGGGCCACATACACAGAGGAGCAGGCCCGTATCCAGGGTTTTCTTGAGGGGATGGGGGTGAATGCTCCACATTTTCGAAGTTCACCGCCATAGTAAAAGAGCACAAACAAAGCCCGATGGGACCCACCCAAAATGCTTGGCGAGAGAACTATCGATAGTCGGCGCCACCGATAGTTATCGATAGTTTTTTTTTATTACATATTTTCCTTGTTTTTAAAGATCTTAACCCCCAAAAAGACCTAACCTAACCTAATTTAAAGAAAATTATTAACTGTACACGTATTAATTTAGGTCACAGGGTTTCATTTCAACTTTTCACTTCTAAAACGACCAAAACAAACGAAAAATGTACAGAAAAAACTATCGAAAACCTCATGGTGGATTTCACCAACGACTCAATGAGAGATTTAACTGATGGGAGAATTTTTAATCGTACAAAAAGGATATTTTAATAATTTTAAAAAGGAGTTTTTAATGACCCAAAAAGAGTTTTTAGTGATCCAAAAAGGAATAGTTTTAAAAACTTCTGTTTGGATCATTAAAAACACCCTTTTTTATCATTGAAAATTCTCCCATTAGTTAAATCTCTCATTAACATTAAGTCGTTGGTGAAATCCACCATCAGTGGTATAAGATCGGTCATTAGGACTACAGCTAGAAGTAATCTATTGATACTGATGCGCTTTGACAAAAAGTTATCTTGAAACCAACCACCGACGGTACGTGAGCAACCATGAAATCATTATGCCTGTAGAGATGTCCTATCCAGCGATGTCTTCTAGGACTATAACTAGAAGATCGGTCATTAGGACTATAACTAGAAGTAGTCTATTGATATTGATGCGCTTTGACAAAAAGTTATCTTGAAACCAACTACCGAACGTGACCTCATATCTGACTTTACGTGACGATGACGACTCACTACGTCTTCACAAACCTGATGATCTTTCCAGGAGGTTATCACCCTGGAGGTCAGTGACCTCTTCACTTCTAACTCTACTGATACCACTACTACTTCCACTAATAATTCTACTAATATGATTAGAAAATCTGAAAATAATTCTACTAAGATGATTAGAAAATCTGAAAACAATTCTACTAATTTTATCAACCGAGGAAGGACATTTGTGACAAGCATTTAATGCTCAACACAATAGATCAGTTGCGCTTACTTGGGTGATGTTTCAAAGTTATAGAGCAAGAAAAATGAGAACCAACGAAATTTTTCTTTTTCTTCTACGACTTCTAGATCCCGAGATAAATCGATTTAAAAAATACTGGGTAAATCGTGAACTTTGACGTCACAGCATACGCTCCTGTAGGCAATGACGTCATAATTCATGACTCCCAATTCGTTTGTTTGTGCGGACTAAGATGATTAGAAAATCTGAAAATAATTCTACTAAGATGATTAGAAAATCTGAAAATAATTCTACTAAGATGATTAGAAAATCTGGAAATAATTCTACTAAGATGATTAGAAAATCTGAAAATAATTCTACTAAGATGATTAGAAAATCTGGAATTAATTCTACTAAGATGATTAGAAAATCTGCCACTTCTACTAGTGGGGTGGGCGATTAGAAATCTATTTATACTGACGCAAGATTAGGATAAATGCGTGATCCCGACCCGAGTAACTTTGAGATTAGGGAATCTGATTCTCTCTCTTCTATGTATACGTTCTCTTCTTCTTTCTCTTCTCTTCTTTTTCCTCCTTCTCCTTCTCCTCCTCCTCTTCTATTTATACACACGCTACATTGGCAGGTATTTCGCGGGCCACATACACAGAGGAGCAGGCCCGTATCCAGGGTTTTCTTGAGGGGATGGGGGTGAATGCTCCACATTTTCGAAGTTCACCGCCATAGTAAAAGAGCACAAACAAAGCCCGATGGGACCCACCCAAAATGCTTGGCGAGAGAACTATCGATAGTCGGCGCCACCGATAGTTATCGATAGTTTTTTTTTATTACATATTTTCCTTGTTTTTAAAGATGCTTGCCGTGCAGAAGGTCCCGGGTTCGAATCCCACCATCGACAAAAATTTGTACTCGTTTTTCGATTGCAAATATTTCAACGGGTAGCTTTCTGGTGTTCTCGTGTTGACCCAGCACCTAAATGGGAAGTATTGTGTCTCTTCTCGCCCATCTGATGCGAACTCTTGACGTTCGCGCGCCTCCCGGCGCGCTTGATACGTTCTCTTCTTCTTCTTCCTCTTCTCTTCTTTTTCCTCCTCCTCCTTCTCCTCCTCTTCTGTTTATACTCTTCTCCTTCCTACTTGTTGTGTTCTCTCTCTCTCCCTCTTCTATAAATCTCCATCACGTGTTATTCAAGCAAGGGCAATGCCAACACACAGCATACATCCACAGTATGCATACAGGGTGTCCCATAAACTCTTAACCCCCCTGAATTTCTCAAAAAAATACTCGAAATTACCGAGGGAACTAAGAACGGAGGTCTTTTCGTCCCAAAAGACGAATAGAAGGACAAATAAACTCTCACACCCATATTTATGAACAAAATGCTGGCTCTTAAGTTCGTGCTAAGCATAGTCTCAAGGCATTTGATTGGTTTATTTTGACTTGAGACTGATTTAAGAACGATCAGTCTTGTTCATAAATACGAGTGTCAGCTCTCTGAATTTCTCTGGCATTACTCATTTTCCGAGGGATCTTAAACAATGGAGGTCTTATGGTTCCGAATAACAGGGATAGAAGGAAGACAAGATAGGAGAAAACCAGCTGTTCCGAGAACGAAACTTATCTGTTTAGAATAAAATCCGCCCCGGGCGGGAATCGAAATGAAACGAATTTAGGGCACGGTGAGATCAGTGGTGACGCGCTCGCTTGCCATGCAAAAAGTCCCGGGTTCCATTCCCAAACTCGACGAAAAAATGTTCATTCATATTTCCATTGCATCAAATATTTCAACGGGTTACCTTCTGGTGTTCTCGTGTTGACCCAGCACCTCAGTGGGAAGTATTGTGTCTCCTATCGCCCTTATGATGAGAGGTATACTACGGGATGGGCATGCTACGACACAGAACACGATAGTCTAATGTAGCAGTTGGTATACTACGGGATGGGCATGCTACGACACAGAACACGATAGTCTAATGTAGCAGTTGTTTCATTGCTGAGAAATGCTTAGAAGGAACTACGACGGTGAAGTATACTACGGGATGGGCATGCTACGACACAGAACACGATAGTCTAATGTAGCAGTTGTTTCATTGCTGAGAAATGCTTAGAAGGAACAACGGTGAAATACTTTATTGACACACTGTACGGTCTACACTAAATACATAGTACCAAACCTTGAAGACATACACATACACTGTATACAATATACAGTATGTAAAAAACATACAATGTACATACAAAATAGAGGAAATACATCGTCCACGAGGTTTTAGCTATACAATTGTAATGTAATGTTGATAGATTGTAATGTACATTATTGTACATACGTTCTGTATACAGTGGAGGCCCTGTATACAGGCCCTAAGCTAAGCTAATGGATTGCTACAAACTGCATATGGAACTATTCTATAAATATAAAATACGGCTCCTAGAAGGGATTCGAACCCTCGACCTGGAGAAGTGGCGAATTGAAGAGTGATATCTAATAATATTGAGTATGTTTATTTATTAAAGTTAAAATGATCGTGGTTGCTTCCTTAGAGTAAATTTAATTATTGATGGGAGTAAGTAAAGGGAGGACTCACCAGAGGATCTTCACACACATGCACACTCAACAACTCACACACTTCGACTGCGACGAATCGTGGGTCTGTCACATCCAAGAGCTCCCAGAACTGCTGACATCAATATTATGTCTCTCTATTGTTTAATTTGCAAGTTACTGGGTAGCTCCGGTGACAACATGTGTCCCTACAAAGAGGTAGTAGTTCTACAAAGGTACTGCCACTGCCATTTTGGACAATACTGGACGTTGATTTCACCACCTTTTCTTGTTTTTATTCTTCCTCTCCTGATTCTTCTGCGTTTTCTTCTTCATCTACTCATCCTCCTCCTTCCTATTCGCTTTTTCTGCATCTCTTCTTTCTTCTCCTCCTACTCCTCCATCTCTTCCATCTTTTCTGCCTCCTCCTCTTCTTTCTTATTCTTCTCTTACTCCTCTGTCTATCTCTTCGTCTTCTCCCTTTTTTTTATAGCTTTTAATTTGTGTTTTGTGTTGTCTTTATCATCCTCCTCCTTCCTATTCGCTTTTTCTGCATCTCTTCTTTCTTCTCCTCCTACTCCTCCATCTCTTCCATCTTTTCTGCCTCCTCCTCTTTCTTATTCTTCTCTTACTCCTCTGTCTATTTCTTCGTCTTCTCGCTTTTTTTATAGCTTTTTAATTTTTGTTTTGTGTTGTCTTTATCATCGTTTCCATTTGTTTTGCCACCACTGTCTTGTGCACTACCTCCATCTCTTCCATCTTTTCTGCCTCCTCCTCTTTCTTATTCTTCTCTTACTCCTCTGTCTATTTCTTCGTCTTCTCGCTTTTTTTTATATATCTGTTTAATTTTTGTTTTGTGTTGTCTTTATCATCTTTTTTTCCATTTGTTTTGCCGCCACTGTCTTGTGCACTATGTATTCCACGTTCCTATGTAAGCTATTTGAATGTGATTGGAGTTCAAATGTTGATGAGTGTGTGAGTGTGTTTGCAATATTAGATAGTTCCAAGAGTGTGGTTTATCATTCTAATGTTGTTGATAATATTGTGTTATTGTTAATGATAATTATCATTACGAGTATGTTATTGATGATGTTCATTACTATGAGGTTGATGATATTGCTCGTAATATTGTTGTTGATAATAATTGTTATCATGAGGTTATTGGTAATGTTGTTGATAATTATCATGTTATTGCTAATGTTAATTTCCTTTACTATGAACTTATTTATACTGTTGGTAATATTTATCACAATTTTATTGATAATATTAGTTTTAATAATGAATTTTACTATAATATTCATAAGTATAAGTAGTGCTTTACTTAGGCTGTCAGCTTAGAACAAGTTGGTCCATTATGCTAACAGTTTTTGTTGGTTTGTCAAGCAAATCATTGATAATAATTACTATGAATTTATTAGTACTTTGGAATAGAGTTTTAATGTTGGTTATGATTTTTACTATATTATTGTTACTTAGTAATGATATCTACTATGACTTTATTGATAATGTTGTTAATTATTGTTACTATGCTATTGTTAATAATGATTTTTACTATGAGGTTGTTGATAACTCGTAATGTTTCGCGCATTTCCATCATATGTGGCTGTTGCCCTCGTGTTATCTGTTGGCAGATTGTCAGCAGTTACTACTTGTGGATGTTCAATTTGCGTATTAAGATAAACTACTCGTATTTTACAGACAACTCTGGTTCTCTTCTATCCTGTTTTTGTTCTTTCTTCGAATTAGAGACAAGACCTCAGCACTCATACACACTGTATGACTGTACATGAACTTGCTTATACACACTGTATAGTTCCTTCTGTCAAATCTTGAAAAACGAAATCACCTCTATCGTGTATGTTTGACAGCTATTCGACCTTCACCGCAGCGGAAGGAGGTAAAATCGCACGAAAAAAATATAAGAAAGAATGAAAATCATTTTCTCAAAAAATTGAATTTGAAATGAGCGTGGTTGGTAACTGGACGGGTGACCGTATGGGACATGTGCTGTGAACTGCTTGAGTGATGATTTTTTTTTTTTTACTTTCCTTATCCTATAGGAAGGAAAATAATGTCATGTCCAGTTTTTAATGCCAAAACACGTTTTGAGGTCCCTAGAGCCTAAATCCAAAGTTTCAGCCATTGGCAAATTTTCGATGGTCAGTTTTTAGTGCCAAAACACGTTTTGAGGTCCCTAGAGCCTAAATCCAAAGTTTCAGCCATTTTTCCGTGTCCGGGAGTTTCTCGTCTTTTTACTTTCCTTATCCTATAGGAAGGAAAGTAATGTAATCGGGTCAAATTTTCGATGGTCAAATTTTAGTGCCAAAACACGTTTTGAGATCCCTAGAGCCTAAATCCAAAGTTTCAGCCATTGGTCCGTGTGTGTGTCTGTCTGTCTGTAAACAAAATATCTCGAGAACGGAAAGAGCTAGAGACTTGAAATTTGGTGTGCAGTTGTCAAATGTGACAAAGATTTGACACGAAACTTTTGGTTAAGGTTGGTGCAACGCTTGGCGGTATTTTTCCGCTTTTTGGCGTAGTTTATTATTATCTCGGGAACGGTATGAGCTAGAAACGTATTATGAACAATAAAAATAAAGTGAATTGAATTGAAGTAAAAGAGCACAAACAAAGCCGGATGGGACCCATCCAAAATGCTTCGCGGGCACAAAAATGGTCTGGTCTGGCGGGCCGCTAGTTGGAAATCGCTGATCTATATGTATTGTTGATAATACTGACTATGTATGTAGGCGAGAAGAGACACAATACTTCCCATTTAGGTGCTGGGTCAACACGAGAACACCAGAAAGTAACCCGTCGAAATATTTGCAATCGAATAAAGGTTCGACCGTATATTAAGATTGTAACATAGTATCTGTGTTGGAACATGGAACTATGAGGGGCTTTGTGCTAGTGTTTCTGTGTATCGTAGGGCTCGGAAAAATGTCCTTTGGGGGCCCTTATGGGCTTCGAAAAAAGGTTCTTAATCCCTCAAAGAACCTTTTTCCGAGTTTCTATTTCTAGCTGGAGCACGTTGGGCCTCCCAATCTCGCCCAACGTGCGGACACGGAAAGTGAAGTAAAAAGGCCTTAAGTAGAAGAAGCGAATTTTTTGGTTGTTTCGAATTAATGTTTGTCACACTTGTGAATGTTGAATATCTTGCCGTTATGATTCTTAATACTCCATTCAGTGTGTTCATGGTTATCCATGTTTTCATTACTTCCCACATGATTCCACGGGCATGTAGGTAGTACTTTTCGGGAACATTAATTGCTATTATAGGTATTTCTTCTTTTTTCTTTCTATTGTAGGAATTTCTTCTTATGATTCTTAATATTCCATTAAGTGTGTTCATGGTTATCCATGTTTTCATTACTTCCCACATGATTACAGTACACGGGTTAACATTCCATTGCTTGTTTTCAATACTTTTGCCACTTTTTCTGTTGGTAGTTTTGCGAATATTTCCAAATACCTTCGTACTTTCTTGGTAAATTGTCATCGGCATTTTTTTATTTTGACGTCTTTCCCATTAAATTGGTGTTTTAATAGTTATTGTTACACGTGTGATTGTCATTACTACGTTTTCAATACTTTTGCCACTTTTTCTGTTGGTAGTTTTGCGAATATTTCCAAATACCTTCGTACTTTCTTGGTAAATTGTCATCGGCGTTTATTATTTTGACGTCTTTCCCATTAAATTGGTGTTTTAATAGTTATTGTTACACGTGTGATTGTCATTACTATCCACATGATTGCACGTTCTAGCATTCCATTGCTTGTTTTCAATACTTTGTGTACACTTTTTCTGTTGGTGAATTAGCTAAACCTACGTACTTTCTTGATAAAGTCCGTAAATTGTCATTAATATTTATTTCGCGACTTTCCCCAATTGGTGTTTTAATATTACATACTTGGTACACTTCTTGCACTGGTTCCATATTGTTTTGCTATATTTCTTGCTATTATCATGTTCATTTCTCCCACACTTCTCACATTTATTGGTTGCTTGTTGTGTCTCCAATATGGTCCATATTATTTACAATTTTTTACATTGTTCTTTTAAATTTATTCTCAATGATTATTACTTCTATATGTTTTAATTATTTTGCATCCATAGTAATTATCATCTTAATTTCCTTTTTTTTTTTACATTTTTATGATTGTTCTATCAAACTTGTTCTATATCTAATTCATTTATTGGTTGCTTGTTGTGTCTCCAATATGGTCCATATTATTTACAATTTTTTACATTGTTCTTTTAAATTTATTCTCAATGATTCTTGCTTCTATATGTTTTAATTATTTTGCATCCATAGCAATTATCATCTTATTTTTTTTTTTTTACATTTTTTATGATTGTTCTATCAAACTTGTTCTTATTATATCTAATCTATTTTGTATTTTAATTCTTGTGTTTTACTCCAGATTATTATTTATTTCCTATATTTTACAATTTTTACTATAGTCACATCAATTTGTTTTATATTTTTCTGCATTCTAATTATTCTTAATATGATGGTTATTTTCAATGTATGTATGTACATATTATCTGCTTATTTTTTTACCATGTATTCCATGTGTTCTATAATTTGTATGTTTTATATTGTTAATATGTTGTTGTCATATTGCTGCTAATACATCTATGTTTCTCATTATATGTATATTGTTATTACTATGTATATTGTTAAAATATGTTCTTATATCTATGTTTCTTGCTAATATATCTATGTGTCTCATTATATCGCTGATATGTTTATTGATGTTTGTGTATTTTGGCAAGCGTTTCTGCTTCCTCACCACCTCACTCAGTGTTGGGGATTTTTATTACGTGCTTACGATCATCGAGGCATATGACCTTAGAAACATTTGCTAAATTGCTAAATGTGTGTGTTTGCACTTCCTTTTTGTATTCTTTTTCTATTTCTTCTTTTTTATATCTTCTTCTTCTATTTCTTTTTTCTCTTCTTCTCTTACTTGTAGTTCTTCCTCATTTTATGATTCCTTGACTTCTTTTTCCATTTCTTCTTTTTTCATCTTCAGCTTGTAGTAGTGGAAGTTCTTCCTTCTTCCTCATTTTATGCTTTATGATTCTTCCTCTTCCTCTTCTACCTTCTTTTTATTTTTGTCTTTTGCGATTTATTCAATGTTTGTTTATAATTTAGGTACACTACATTTTTCTTTTTCTTCTCCTTATCTTCTTTCTTCTTCTTCTTCTTCTTCTTCTCCTTCCTCTTCTTGTTTCTTTTATCTCTTCTCCAAACTGTTGTTCTTCTCCTTCCTCAGTGACGTTAAAACCCTAACCTAACCTAACATGCTGTACTCAATAGAAAACTGTTCCAATGTCAGCCCAACGCTCCAAGGTTCATGGCCAAACAGTCGAAATTCAAATCACCTTAACCTTAAACAATACACTTAATTTTTATTCTATTCCGAATTCCAATCTATTCCGAATTCTAATCTATTCTATTCCAAATCCTATTCGACCTTCACAGCAGCGGAAGGAGGAAAAATCGCACGAAAAAAATATAAGAAAGAATGAAAATCATTTTCCTAAAAATTTGAAGGAAGGACTTGCCCCGATGGTGTGTCAGAGGTTCCTCAAATCTGCCTATTTCCGTCTTCTCATCATGGTGGCTATTCTGGCCAACGCTATCATTATGGCCACGATGAACTTCCAGCATGACGGCAGGCCGAGGAATGTGTTCTATGAGAAGTACTATCCCATCGAAGTAAGTTCATCCCCTTCAGGTTAAATGTTATTGTATTCTTGTATAACTTTTTTTTTTCAATATATTATAACCATTTATTTATTAACATACATAAACAAAAATCATCTCAATATGAATAAGTAGTACATATGGCTTACTCTTTATCCACGGAGCAATTTAAAATAAACTGCTCCATGTTGTGTGCTATTTAACTGCTTGGATTTTTAATGACGAGTGTTTTTTACGGAGGGTATTCGTCGAGAAGAAACTCTATCTTAGAGTAGGCCTTGGAAATCGAGTAGTATGCGATTGTCCAGATGGTCACGCATCCGTATACCAACTACGGGCAAACGTTGCTTAACTTCAGTGATCCATTGGAAACTGGTGCATTCAAAGTTCTATCGGCGCTGACTCTTATATTATGAGTTATGTCTTATACGTGTTATGACCTACTTAGGAAGATGAAAAGTTTAGGTACGCCACACATGTCATAATTAAAACATCCTTCCCATCTTTCAGGTATGCTTCACCCTGTTCTTGGACTTGGAAGCCCTGTTCAAGATCTGGTGTCTTGGTTTCAACGGCTACATTCAGCATTCCTACCACAAGTTTGAACTCATGCTGTGTGCTATGACTACGCTCCATATTATACCTCAGTTATACCTTTCACCGCTCACCTACTTTCAAGTGAGTTCAACCTTTCTTTATATCCGTTTTACCATCTAATATTATAATAATGCTGAAAAGCTTTTTTCCTCTTTTTCAGAGAGGTTTGATAGAGGGAACTGAAACGGCCAAGGTCTTAACGTCCCGAAAGCGAAGGGAGCAGGAAGACAGGATAGGAGACAGCCAGCCATTCCGACAAAAAACCCCATCTTTTTAGGATAAAGTTTGCCCTGGGCGGAAATTCAACCCCGCGACCTAGCGCTTACAAGGCAGGAGTTCTGCCTTCCAAGCTAACTAGGCTGGCAAAAACTATGCTTTAACCTTTACCTGCCTCGGTGGCGCAGTGGTCAAGACGCTCGCCTGGTAATCAGGAGGGCGTGGGTTCGATCCCAGCCGAGGTATGGAATTTTATCCTCATTTATTTGAGAATTTGACCACATAATAATGGAGCTCTAAGGGTTAGGTGGTAGAGAACGCCTAAGGCGTTAACCTCGCCTAGTGGTTGCCTTCCACTCAAGAGTCTATTATTATTATTATTATTATAAAATCCTGTCACAGAAAACCTCAATAGTTATAGGTACAGTGAATTCGCACTTCGCATATTCGCAATAGTGATGAATTGATGACGTAATCAGGACAGAGAAATTCATTGATCTGCTATTAAGTGACCTCTGTGACGTCATTAGAATGACGTGTTCAATAAAATTATACCTGCTTATATTTATACGTCCACACATGGCCGTGATGCTTAGCGTGTAATCAAATAAATAAATAAAAAATATCAGGACAGAGAAATTCATTGATCTGCTATTAAGTGACCTCTGTGACGTCATTAGAATGACGTGTTCAATAAAATTATACCTGCTTATACTTATACGTCAACATATTGTGAAATGCGAACTGGGATTACATAACTCTGGAAAAACACACCTGGACAGTTAAAATAAATGACACTATTTACCAGCTTGTGAAATTAGTATTGATTGTGAGGGAATTCAAATTTATTGCAGGGAATTAAAATTTATTGGAGGGATTTAAAAAATAATTGTCCTCTTTAAAAATAACGTTAAATACCTTCTGACTTTATTTTCGAATTAATGACGAAAAATAATATTAATTCCGTTTAAAGAAAATAAAATATTTGTCGTTCCTAATGTGCCTACTCACACATTTTTACCTCATGTTGGTTAATTCAGGGAAAAAGAAAGCAAAATAAAATATTCCACCTGTAAAAAACCAGTGGCGTAGCGTGGTCTAAATTCAAGTGTAGGGCGTGTTGGGCTCATGCACAGGTCTACCAAGTCCCATCACAGTACATGCCATTAATATTTATGGGCATTAGAGTGAACTTTTGAGTTGTATGGCCACCATACACGCCATACGTACACGCTACGCCACTGTAAAAAACAACTTGAATATACAGTGTGGATAAAATCTGTTTATTTTACAGACAACCCCGGTTCTCTTCTATCCTGTTTTTGTTCTTTCTTCGAATTAGAGACAAGACCTCAGCACTCATACACACTGTATAGTGTATATGGACTTCCTTATACACACTGTATAGTTCCTTCTGTCAAATCTTGAAAAACGAAATCACCTCTGTCCTGTATGTATAAACCCAAAAAATACCACTTCGTGGCATAAAAAAGACCCCGCCAAGTCGTTCCTCCCAAAATAAATCAAGTGCCACAAAA
>NW_007381518.1:12286-12729 GCF_000475195.1 Diaphorina citri | reverse complement strand
CTCTCTTAGTTATATTGAGTTCAAATATCTCTATCCCTCTTAGTTATATTGAGTTCAAATGTCTCTATCCCTCTTAGTCATTCTCGTAGAGTAAGCATATATTTCTCTCTCGAAAATTTTTTGGTCTGATGATGAGAATCTGAGTATTCTCGAAAGCTCACCAAATATTTTCACCAGTTGAATGTCGAATCTCAATTGTCTTTTAATTTTAGTCATTCTATTAACTTCTGATTGATCTAGGATTCTAGGATTTGATATTATGATATTTGTCTTTTTTTAGGATGCTCTACAAGTCTATATCATTTAGTTTCTTTTCAGCTTCCTGATTTGATTTTAGTTTAATATAAATGATTATGTTCGCGGATTTCGCGATTATGTTCGCGGATTTGGCGATTATGGTCGCGGATTTGGCGATTATGTTCGCGGATTTCGCGATTATGTTT
>NW_007381518.1:10925-12164 GCF_000475195.1 Diaphorina citri | reverse complement strand
CGCGGATTTCGCGATTATGTTCGCGGATTTCGCGATTTTGTTCGCGGATTTTGCGATTATGCTCGCGGATTTCGCGATGTTATTCGCGGATTTCGCGATTATGTTCGCGGATTTTGCGATTATGCTCGCGGATTTCGCGATTATGTTCGCGGATTTGGTGATTTTGTTCGCGGATTTCGCGATCATGTTCGCGGATTTCGCGATTATGTTCGCGGATTTCGCGATTATGTTCGCGGATTTCGCGATTATGTTCGCGGATTTTTGTTCGCGGATTTTGCGATTATGCTCGCGGATTTCGCGATTATGTTCGCGGATTTGGTGATTTTGTTCGCGGATTTCACGCGGATTTCGCGATTATGTTCGCGGATTTCGCGATTATGTTCGCGGATTTCGCGATTATGTTCGCGGATTTGGCGATCATGGTCGCGGATTTTGCGATTATGCTCGCGGATTTCGCGATTATGTTTGATTATGTTCGCGGATTTGGCAATTATGTTCGCGGATTCGCGTCCCGAATCGACATTTTGGATATTTGGCAAGCCTATGTAAAAGGCATGGCTGAACTTGTGGAAAATAATAATAAAAAAATACGGTCGCGCTGCGCGCTCCCTATTAGCTGCATAGTTATCAGACTAAAAACATAAACGAAACTCAAAATGTTGGTCGAGAGCGGAACTTTTCTCTCCCGCAGTCTCTGCACTCTGTGTATTTCTTATGGAGATTTTAGCGATCAAAAATTGATCATATCTCAGGATCGGTTTAGATTTTCGCAAAATCCTTTCTTATTGCACACCTAGACCATAAAAGGAATATCCCTACCAAATTTCAGCTTTCTAGGTGTTGTGGTTATAGAGATAGAGCGATCAGTGTGTGAACTATGAAATGTGAAATGTGAACTGTGAAATGTGAATGAGTGAATGGATCTCGTTCTTATAATATAAGATAGCTGAATTCCGTCGCTTCGCTCCCGAATCCCGCCAGTTCATCCCGAGGCATGGCCAAACTTGTGGAAAAGGCATGGCCGAACATGTAGTTATCAAACTAAAAACATAAACGAAACTCAAAATGTTGGTCGAGAGCGGAAAATTTCTCTCCCGCAGTCTCTGCACTCTGTGTATTTCTTATGGAGATTTCAGCGATCAAAAATTGATCATATCTCAGGATCGGTTTAGAATTTCGCAAAATCCTTTCTTATTGCACACCTAGACCATAAAAGGAAAATTCCTACCAAATTTCAGC
>NW_007381518.1:0-10619 GCF_000475195.1 Diaphorina citri | reverse complement strand
CCTCCTCCTCCTCCTCCTCCTCCTCCTCCTCCTCCTCCTCCTCCTCCTTTTTCTGCTCTTTCTCTTTCTCCTCTTCCCTCTATCTAAAAAGCAAGCAGAGAGAATGAAATTTATTTTTTGGAGAGCTAAGGTTCTTCACAGAACATTAAATACATATCAAGGTCTCGAAAAATACGCCCCGGAACAAAAACATTTTCCAATGTGAAAGCTTTTTTTTTTTACTTTCTCTTTTGTACTTTCTCTTTTTTCCATTTTTTCTTTTTCGCTATAAGGAACTGCGAATGGGATCATCCGGGTATGCGTATGGAAATTGGAAAAAAAAAAAAAAAATCGTTATAAGGAACCGTGAATAGAAATACCCGGGTGTGCAGACGGAAAGTAAGCTAGGGTTAACGACCGAGTGCATGCACCCATAGTGGGATATTATGGGTGCCCCATGCCCCTTATCACAAAAATAGGTATGTGGGTCCAGAACGCTCTATGAATTATGATACAGGAAACCAAGACTGATGAAAGCTTATTGGTCGCATCCCGGAGATACTTAGATATCTAGTAGGGTAACCAATTTTGTAAGCTCCAACTTGCCTAATCCTAATACAGTGGAACCACGATATAACGAAGTGCCCAAGGGAAATGCCCAAAATTTCGTTATATCGAGGTTCAACTGTATTTGAGAAAATCAGATGATTTATGGTCGGATCCACAGAGTGAGTTTAAACTCCGTTTGAGTTTTACTTTTGGCTTAAGCAATCTGATTCTTTAATAAATAGTAAAAAAAAGGCAGAATCCAAGATTTTACGGAGTTTAAGCTCACCTTGTGCCCATTGTGGATCCGACCATAAAAATAATCAAAATGAGAGAAACATTGGAAAAGTATAAAATTAAAAAAAGGGACTTATAATTATGAGTTTACTAGCTGAATTCCGTCGCTTCGCTCCGGAATCCCGCTAGTTCATCCCGAGGCATGGCCAAACTTGTGTGAAAGTAGGGGGGGGGAGGGGGTAGTTAGAGGAATCAGGGGGTTGTTGGAAATTAGGATAGGGAGGTTTTAGAGAGCTTACAGTAAGGGTTATAGGGGTTGCGGCTTAGGGGAGACAGGGGGGTGGTTGGAATTGAAAGCAAGTTTTTCCCCAGGATAAACGACCACTACCACAACACTATAGCATAACTTACTGTAAAGTTCACAAACCTCCTCCAACGCTCATTAAAAACAGTTTCTTCTCAACCCCAAAACTCCTACGCTAATAGTTGTCGACGTTTTAGGGCCAACCTCTACTCTTTTTCCCCCACGATCCTCCTTCTTGCTCTTTTTCTTCTCCTTCTTCTCCTCCTTTTCTTCTTCCTCCCCTTTCCTTCTTCACCCCAATCCTCCTTCCTTGCTCTTCTATAATTATCCATTTCTCGTCTTTCTCTTCCTTGTCCTCCTGTTTGGCTCCTTCCTTGCTCTTCTATAATTATCCATTTCTCGTCTTTCTCTTCCTTGTCCTCCTGTTTGGTCTTCTTCTTCTTCTTCTTCTTCTTCTACCTCTACTCTTTTCTTCCTCCTCTCTTCCCTGACTCCCCCCACTTTCAGAAAGCTCAAGAAGTAGGGTAGATTATAGTTGAATTTTTATCGCGTTGACGCGAACTTACTGTCGCCATGGCCATGATGGGCATGATAGGTATTGCTGGCAACATAATTATTCGCATTTTACTCCAACTATTCAGTATCCAACCCTTGATCTTCTAGGTTTGGGTAGAGGCCACAAATTGGCCATGGTTTAGTACAAGCGCTACCACGCCACCTAATAGTGGTTAAACTAAATTTTAATTTCAAAGAGGAGAAAGAGATGATCATGGTTTAGTACAAGCGCTACCACGCCACCTAATAGTGGTTAAACTAAATTTTAATTTCAAAGAGGAGAAAGAGATGATTTTTTTTTAAGAGGTTTGACAGAGGGAACTGTAACTGCTAGAGTCTTATCGTCCTGAAATCGAATAGAGAAGGAAGACAGGATAGGAGGAAAGCCAGCCGTTCCGAGAACGAACATTATCCCATCAGGATAAAATCCGCCCCGGGCGGGAATCGAACCCGCGGCCTAGCGCTTACAAGGCAGACGCGCCACCAACCAAGCTAACTAGGCTGGCAGAAAGAGGTCTCAAATTCCGAAAGAAAAAGAGCGTCTATCTATGTGCAATGTACAAGTCTTTAAGCTGAATTAAGGAGCGCGGTAGCGCTCCGCCCCGCCAAGTCAAAAAGGTTTGACCGCGCTACTAGAGATATTATACGCGACAGGGAAAGTAGCCATTTTCAGGCAGTTACACACTAGAGAAGCGAGTTTCATAAAACCGAATGATTAATCTTAACCCTTTCACGTTTCATGCAACGCGTTTCTAAAGGGGGGGGGGGAACTTTTCACATATTAAAATGGGATACAGAATTACTGAATCCTCGTTTTTCATTTATGAAGGGATTAGAATCCCAGTTTTTCGTTTCTGAGTTTTTTTTTAATAAAGGTTTGATAGAGGAAACTGTAACTACCAAGGTCTTATCACCTTGAAATTGAAGAGAGAAAGAATACAGGATAGGAGAAAGCCAGCCGTTCTGAGAACGAACCTTAGGATGAAATCCGCCCCCGGCCCCCGTGGCAATGAAACAACTGCTACATTAGACGCATGTGTTCTGTGTCGTATTTTAGTCTATGGGTGGGTAAGTAAGTTTTAATGTCAGTGTTGAGTGTTGTATTTAATACTCCAACCATCAGGACTCACCCTCATTTTATATTTAATAATAGAAATAAACCATCATTAAATAGTTTTCTTTTTGAAACTTTAAAATACATAGTTTCATTATCCCCCATCCACCCTATACTCTCTCTTTCTCTCTCTCTCTCTCCCTCTACATTTCTCTCTCCACTTCCCCCTGAAGTTATTTTAACAACAGTCGCCATTGTAATTACTATCTTTCTAGGTGTTGTGGTTCTCGAGATAGAGCGATCAGTGTGTGAACTATGAAATGTGAATGGATCTTGTTCTTTTTCTTCCTACTCTCTTTCTTCCCCTCTCCTCTCTTCTCTTTCTTTAAAGTACCTACAGTAGAACCTCGATTATTTCAACCTCCATAATATCAACTCTCTATTATTTCAACTCCAAAAATCTGGGGTTTTTCCTATCTTTCAAGGAAATCCAGCCTTTTTACTTTTTAGAGGAAGAGATCATTGAAAGTGTTCAAATAATGTGAGACTAATGACGAAGAAAGCAATATCGAAGACGTGTTTTTTGTTTGTTTCTTAGTTTGTTTTATTTAATTTCAAAATAGAAGGCTATTTCTTCCCTATTTTGTTATTTTGTACCACTAAATTTGGCCCTATTTTCATTGTTTTATACGGAATTTCGATTATTTCAACTTTTATACAGAACCTCGATAATATCAACTACCCTCGGTCCCAATTAGTTGATATAATCGAGGTTCTACTGTATTCTCTTCTCCTCCTCTTCCTCTTCCTCCTTTCCTTCTCCTCCTCTCTCTCCCCTCTTCTATTCCTCTCTTCTTCTCTTCCTTCAAAGTACCTTACTCCGTCGCTTCGCTCCGGAATCCCGCTAGTTCATCCCGAGGCATGGCCAAACTTGTGGAAAAGGCATGGCCGAACTTACCTTAACTCTCTTCTCTCCTTCTCACATTCTTACTCGTACATTCCTCTTCTTCTTCATTTCCTTCTCCTCCTCTTTCTTCCCTCTCTTCTCTTCCTTTTTCTCTTGTTCGTTCTGTACTGGTAATAGTATGTACCTCATTTTATCTTGACTTTCTTGTCCTCCTCCTCTTCTTACTCCTCCTCCTCGTTCTGTTCCTCCCTATTCTTCTCCGTCGTCGTCTTCTTCTTCTTCTTACACTCCTTCTCCTCCTCTTTCTCCCCTACCTACTTCTCTCCTCCTCCTTCTCTTCCTTCTGATCTTGTGAAAGTATCTTACTTTATCTACCTCTCTCCTTTTGCTTCTGTCATTCCCCCCTTTTACTCACCCCTCCCTATTCACCTCTTCTTCTTCTTTCTTCTCTTCCTTTCTCTCCTTTTGAACTCCTGAATGTATCTCACCACTCAATATTAACCTTACTTTATCTAACCTCTCCTCTGCTTCATTATCTTCTCCTTACTTTCATCTATACACTCTAATACTATCATCTCTCCTTCTCTCTTCCTTATAAACTGGTGAAAGTACCTTACCTCTCTTCTCTATGATCTATGATCCTATTAAGGTCGGCCATGCGCCTGTCACCCTGTCAGGTCTACCTGATAGTGTATGGCAGCGATAATAAGTCTCTCAGGCGACCTGTCAGGCCTACCTGTCAGGTCTACCTGATAGTGCATGGCCGGCCTGATAGTGTATGGCACTATAACCTCTCTCTCTCTCTCTTTCTCTATCTCTCTTCTCTCTCTCTCTCTTTCTCTCCTTCGGTTAGTTAGATCTTAGCTTCTTAGCTTAGGGGAAGAACTACAAGATGTCAAAATGTAAATTATCACAAATAAAGCAAAAATTATCAATCAATCAATCAATCAATCTCTCTCCCTTTCTACCCCCTCTTTCTCTCTCTCCTTTCCTCTCTTTCCCAACTTACTCTTGCTTCCTCTCTCCCTCACTCTCCTTTCTTGATTTACTCCCCTTCCACTTTCTCCATTTCCTTCTTCTTCCTCTCCCTCCCTTTTTTTTGCTATTGTCTTTGGTTTGGGTACTTTTCTTTTGAGGGGTTCTTGAGAATCTCTCTCTCTCTCTGAGAGGTTCTTTTGTGTTTTGTTTTCGTCATGATATTTGTCACCACTACTACTGCATTAACAATCATTTCGCCTCTCATCATCATTGTCATTACTATGCTTATTATTATCATTAATGCTTTACTATTATCATCATCTTGCACAATAAGGGGCGGATTTAGAGGCTCAAAAGACCCAAGCCCAATAATATTTGGATTATTTGGGACTTTTGAAGCAACATTAATCTTGATACTCCTGAAGAATCTATCTCTCTCTCTCTCTCTCTCTCTCTCTCTCTCTCTCTCTCTCTCTCTCTCTCTCTCTCTCTCTCTCTCTCATTCTGTCATCTCATCTCCTCCTTATGTTTTTCGTTTTTCTTTTTCTCTTTGAAAACTAAAACACTTCAACTCCTTCTTCTTATTCCCTCTTCTTCTTCTTCTTCTTCTTCTTCTTCTTCTTCTTCTTCTTCTTCTTCTTCTTCTTCTTTTACCTTTTCTTTTTCTCCTCCTCTTTCTTTTCGTCTTATTCACCTCTTTTTACTTTCCTTATCCTATAGGAAGGAAAGTAATGTAATCGGGTCAAAGTTTCGATGGACAGTTTTTAGTGCTAAAACGCGTTTTGAGGTCCCTAGAGCCTAAATACAAAGTTTCAGCCATTGGTCCGTGTATCTGTCCTTCCGTCTGTCTGTAAACAAAATAATATCTCGAGAACGGTAAGAGCTAGAGATTTGAAATTTGGCATGCAGCTGTCAAATGTGACAGGGATGTGACAAGAAACTTTTGGTTAAGATCGGTGCCACGCTTGGCGGCATTTCGGCCTTTTTTTTCGGTGTAGTTTAACAATATCTCGGGAACGGTATGAGCTAGAGACTTGAAATTTTGTATGTAGTCCACAAATGTGACAAGGATGCAAGACAAATCTTTTGGTTAGGATAGGTGCTCCAGTTGGTGGCATTTTTGGCCGCTTTTTTAGTTCTATTTTTAACTTTGAACTCTTTTCCTCTCGCTCGCTCTCTTTTTCCCTCTCACTCGCTCTCTTTTTCCCTTTCACTCTCTTCCTCGCCTTTCTTTACTCTTACTCTTTTTCTCTTTCGCTCGGGATCAGGGTAAAAAAAAAAAAAAAAAAACAACAGGGTGTTCCAATTGAAAAACAAAGCTTGATTTAGGTAGATACATATGTAGGTATTAGTACAAAGCCGTAGATTATTTTCTCTTCTCCCTCTATACGTTATTTTACGCCACTGCTCTCTTCTCTCCTGTCTTACAGAACAGATTAGATTTTTCCTTTTAATTTCAAGTCCTCACTCTGAAGAGTAGGATAAGGAAGAGAAGGAGGAGGACGAGGAGTAGGGAGAGGAAGAGGAGGAGAGGGCCAGGGTGGTGAAGGAGGAAGAGAAGGAGAAGGGAGGAGGAGGAGAAGAAGAAGAAGAAGGAAGAAGAGGAGGAGAAGGAGGAAGAGGAGGAGGAGAAACAGAGAAAGCTGAAAGGCAGAAGAAGAAGGAGGAGGAGGAGGAGAAGGAGGAATAGGAGGAGGAGAAAAGGAGAAAGAGAAGAGAGGCAGAAGAAGAAGGAGGATAAAGAGGAGAAGGAGGAGGACTATTATATAGGAGGAGGAGGAGAAGAAGGGAGAGCTTACTCAAGTGTTGAGATGAGAAAACTCAAGAGCTCTTCTCGGATGTAATTTTCTGTTTCATGAAATTCGTATTTCACAACCAGGGCCGCTATTTGTGGACATCTGTGTGTGTGTGTTGTGTGTGTGTGGTTGTGTGTGTGTGTGTGTGTGTGTGTGTGTGTTTCATTTAGAGAAATATTATGGGGGGGGGAGATTAAAGTCTTGAAATCTTGAAAAGTGTGACTCGGTTGTGCACTTTGAGAAGCACTGCCCCATAGGCAATAATATTGTAAAAGTTACTATAGAACATAAAAATAAGCATCATTCAATAGGATAAGGAAAGTCGTGTGATGTTCACACCAGATTTTTTTCGAGAAAAGTAGGTATTGGGCTCTCTCCCTCTATCTCTCTCTCAATAATAGGTATATACCGAACTTTTTCAAATAAAATTGTTTTAAGTCTCTGTATATTTGCCAAGATCATAAATGACTGGGTTTCTAGTAGTTTGACAAAAATGCCTAACTACCCAAAAGTAATTTAGAGTGTTTAGACTTTAGACCATATTTATAAGGTACATATTGTTTATATTTTCTTCGTTTTATCTGTTTCAGGTATGTGTGTGACAATGTGACAATGGATTCCTGACGAGTATGTCCAACAGATAGTTATAGGTACCTACTTGTTCAAACAGTAAGTCCTTACGCTACCTCTGCCACCCCGTATTTTTGGAATGAAAGTTTATTCGTGCTAAGACCATACCTACTGTATAATTGTAAAATTTTATTAGTACCACCCTGTTTTTGGAATGAAAGTTTATTGGTGCTAAGGTCGCAAAAGTTTTCTTTGTTCTTGGCAGGACAATCATTTTCCAGTGAGGAAAATATCTGGCAAGGCCAAAGTCAGGATATGATTTAGTGCCATACTTAGCTCCCCCACTCTCCTATACTTATAAATAATAACTTGGCACTAATTATTATCAAGTACAGATTAATAAGTCTTAGCTTTGTGACCTACTTAATTAGTACCACCCTGTTTTTGGAATGAAAGTTTATTGGTGCTAAGGTCGCAAAAGTTTTCTTTGTTCTTGGCAGGACAATAATTTTCCAGTGATGAGGAAAATATCTGGCAAGGCCAAAGTCAGGATATGATTTAGTGCCATACTTAGCTACCCCACTCTCCGACTTATAAATAATAACTTGGCTCTAATTATTATCAAGTAGGTACAGATTAATAAGTCTTAGCTTTGTGACCTACTTATGTAAAAAAAACATCATGTGTGTAGGTACCTATACCTACTAGTACAGGGGTTTCCAACTTCCGTGTGTATGCGGGCCACATCCTACATTGGGAGGTACTTCGCGGGCCACATACGTACATAGGGGAGCATCGTAGGAACCCCCTTCAGCTAAACCATTCTTCTGTCTCCTCCAACGACTATTCTTGTTTTGTAGGCTGGCTGACTTACTTACTTACTTACTTTCCGATTCTGTTGTAGGCTGACAAAGTAGCTGCGGTTTTGTAGTGAACATTCTATGAATTTTACTAGTCCAAAGTCTTTTGTTAAATCATATATTTTGTAGATATATATTTAGTTCTATCTGGTTAGGTGCCTATCTATTGATACGTACATAGGGGAGCATCGTAGGAACCCCCTTCAGCTAAACCATTCTTCTGTCTCCTCCAACGACTATTCTTGTTTTGTAGGCTGACTTACTTATTTACTTTCCGATTCCGGTACAAACATAATATTATCAAATCTTGGTAGACTGACAAAGTAGCGGCGGTTTTGTAGTGAACATTCTATGAATTTTATTAGTCCAAAGTCTTTTGTTAAATCATATATTTTGTATACTTATATATATTTAGTTCAATCAGGTTAGGTGCCTATCTATTGTTTTTGCTCTCCCCCCCCCCTCTCTTCTTCTCTCTCTCTCTCTTTCTCTCTCCTTCCCCCTCTTTGTCTCCTTCTCTCTCTCTCTCTCTCCTTCTCTCTCAAAGCTGGCAAAAGTCATCAAGACTGTTTAAGTATTAGCATTATAAGCTATAACAATTTCACATAGCTTGTGGCGCCACAGAGATTTCTATTGATTTTCAATTTCCCCCTACCTACTCTACAGGATGGTGTCAAACAATCTGATTTATACAGGGTGTCTAGAGTGCTACCATAAATCAGGCCCGTGTCCGTGATTTCAGCGATACGGGGGGGGGGGCTAAATTAGCGCAATTTTTTAGTATGTACTACTTATATGTTACTACATTTAGGAGCAAAAATATACGGCCCTGCACTAGGTAGGATGCCTGCATTCAGGGTAGCTAGAATCTTTGTAATTTCTTCTTCTTTTGTATTTCTTGAGAAAAGGTTTTTGGAGGTTTTATAGAGCAAACTCTAACAACGGAGCTCTTATCGTTCCGAAAGCGGAGAGGAAGACAGGATTAGAGAAGGCCAGCCGTTCCAAGAACGAACCTTATCTGTTTAACTTAAAGTTTGCCCAGGGTGGGAATCAAACTAGCGACCTAGTGCTTACAAAGCAGATGTGCTGCCTTCCATGCTTACATTAGGCTACCAATATCATACTTTGTACTTAATACCTACCTACCTCTTAATAAATAACTATACCTGTGTCATAATGTTTAGCTAGTAAAAGGTTCTAGGTAATATCAGACACACACACGGACCAATGGTTGAAACTTTGGATTTAGGCTCTAGGGACCTCAAAACGTGTTGGCAAAAAAAAAACTGACCATCGATATTTTGACCCGATTACATTAATTTCCTTCCTATAGGATAAGGAAAGTAAAAATGGTGTCGGTTCTAGGTAATATAACCCTGTGTAGATATAAACTAGTGTAACCATAAACCAAAGTAATTAATCTAAATTTGCTTCATAACCCTGTTGTAGATTCTGTGGATTAGTACCTACCTATCTTCCTAGTTACGTACCTATATTTCCTCCCTACCTATAACCTACATAATAATATTTCCTGAAACCATTCTGCATAACTCCTAGGTATTTTACCACAAATACCCCTACTTTCTCCCACCCACCTATCTTCTCCTCTCTCCCTCCCTCTCCCTCTCCCTCTCCCTCTCTCTTCTCCTTTTCTGCCCCTATACACATTTCCATGGTACAACCCCCACCCAAAAATTGAGCCACCCCTAATTAGCTCTATTTCTCTCCCTCCCATGTTCTCCTCCCTCCCTCTCTTCCTCTCATTTCTCCCGCCTTCTATTTCCCTAACCCCATAAATAATTTCGCTCATTCAATTCAATTTAGGAAAAGGCTACCCTTCCATTTTTTTTTTCATATTTTCCCTCCCTCTCCCTTTCTTCTTCAATTCCCCCTTCCTCTATATCTCTATACCTCCATCTTCTTCTCCTCTCTCTCTCCCCAATCCCTCTCCCTCTTTCCCTCCTTCTCCTTCCAATATCTTTTCATCTACCTATCTCTTTAATTTCCACCTCTAATTCTATTTTCTCTCTCTTCCCTCGATAAGTTTATTTTAAAACAAAACAGATTCTAGATATTTCCTTTTCTGATTTTACCATTTTTAGATTTTATATCAAAAGTAGGTATAATAAATTAAGTAAAAGGATAAAAAAAATCTACCTACATAAAAATGAAATTAAGCAGGTAGGTATGTAGGTAGGTACTTATGACACCTTTGTACATAAAGATAAATAAAAATATGTAGGTACCTATGTAGGATATCTACCTACTAACTTTTAATATGTGACAAAGTACCTAGACTTTCGTAAACGTTAGTAGGTAGATATAGAACTACTGAATACTGAAATAGGTAGCAACGAATATTCAAACAGCACTACTGAATACTGAAATCGTGAAACAGTAACACATAACACGACTGAAATTTTCGAAAAAGCAACAAATATAACAAAGGATAATTGAATTAATTGATATAAATCAGATAAAAAAAAAAAAAAAAAAAAAAAAAAAAAAAAAACATTGACATTGTCGGGTATTCAACCCAGAACTCTGAACTATGTACATCCCACCCCCTCCAGTTTACAATGGTGAAGGTGATTCAATTGATGTTCAATCATCTGGGCAATCGTGTGTTGCAGGCTTTGGCTTCCCGACCCCACTCACAGGATGGGTGAGGTGTTGGGGTAGCTTGTCACCGAATGTAGGGTAAAACCCCCGTCACTAAAAACCTTAGCTGTCATACAGTGACGTAAAACCTCAAACAAAATGATGTTTGCAACACCCTGTATATCTCATCGGTATGGAACGACGCATTTTGACACAAAAAGAAACACTTGGG
>NW_007381517.1:0-12495 GCF_000475195.1 Diaphorina citri | reverse complement strand
TGTTTGCAGAGGTTGCCCCAGGGAATAAACAAGAGAAAGGGAGAGAGAAAGAAACTAAAGAGAGAGCGTGAGAGAGGGTGAAAAGAGAGGCAAGGAAAGAGAAAGGGAGAGAGAAAGAAACTAAAGAGAGAGCGTGAGAGAGGGAGAAAAGAGAGGCAAGGATGAAGTATTTTGGAAAAGCATCCATTGTACATAGAAACGAAATGTAACAATTTTCTAATTTTCTCTTCTGGAAAAAAAGCAAAATTTCCATTGAAAACTCACCTACGCCTATAACCCAGTCAAAAGGCCTTTTCCTTTCGAAATTTCAAATTTTCAACTAGCAGTTTACTGGGATTATTATTTTTTTTTTCTACACGTGTAACTAAAAAAGCAAAATTTCCATTGAAAACTCACCTACGCCTATAACCCAGTCAAAAGGCCTTTTCCTTTCGAAATTTCAAATTTTCAACTAGTAGTTTACTGGGATTATTATTTTTTTATGTTGGTGTGTTGTGTGCAAATGACATTTCATTTGACCAATAAAAACAGATAGACGACACCGAAGCGAATACAATAGTCCGTCCCTATACCTTTTATTATTACTATTGTAATTTAATAAAGGAAGGACGGGCTTAAAATAGCATTGCCTACAAAAAGAAAGGATAGACTGAGAGGGGTAAGAGGGAGAAAAAGCAGGAAGAAAGAGAGAGGAAAGGAAGGGGAGAGGAAGAGAATTAATTTCAACTAACCAGGGGTATTACATCGAATCAACAACGTTGTATGTTGAGGTAATAAAAATTGTATGTTTGCAGAGGTTGCCCCAGGGAATAAACAAGAGAAAGGGAGAGAGAAAGAAACTAAAGAGAGAGCGTGAGAGAGGGAGAAAAGAGAGGCAAGGATGAAGTATTTTGGAAAAGCATCCATTGTACATAGAAACGAAATGTAACAATTTTCTAATTTTCTCTTCTGGAAAAAAAGCAAAATTTCCATTGAAAACTCACCTACGCCTATAACCCAGTCAAAAGGCCTTTTCCTTTCGAAATTTCAAATTTTCAACTAGTAGTTTACTGGGATTATTATTTTTTTATGTTGGTGTGTTGTGTGCAAATGACATTTCATTTGACCAATAAAATGAGAATAAGCTAAATTAGCGGTTAAAATTTGCTGAAAACTTGCAAGAGATAAAAGGGGAAGAAATGTTTTAAAAGGCTAAATTGAGTAATACAGGTAATGAAAACCCTTAATGTTATTCTAGATAATAAATAATTTTACCAGATGCCTAGGTAGGGCAGGTCTCATTTACAAATTGGAATAATTTTCGAAATTCGAGGGTGTTAGAGATGCGGTTCATCGAAAAATGATCCACTATAACCATCCACTATTTAGGCCTCAAAAATTTTGGAAATTCTATGAATAAGCAGTTTTGTTGGTTGAAATGCTCATGTCTGAAATTTTCTTGTATTGGTTGCAAAGACTACCGATGATTGGTCAATAAGTAGCGAGTGGGAGAATAACAAGTTTGCATAATAAGCTATATTATGAGAATAAGTTTGCATAATATTTGTAACAATTTTATTTATTCATGGTACATTTCATTGCAGCCTAAACTCATAAAGTGTACATAGTATCGGAAATAAACAGTTTATACTTTTGTTATACCAACATCATAAAAGAGAATTGATGGGCGTTATGCACAATTAAAATCCCCCCTAGCACAACAAATGACATCCAATCTAAAGCTATGAGCTAGAAATGAAATTTCAGGGATAATCGATTATTTATTCTTCTCAAATCTCGAGCTTGCAAAATATAATGAAGGGTTTCCCATTGAAGGGTCAAGAGTTTTGAAATTTGTGAAATTGCTAACGTAAACGTAATTAAATTCAAGGCAGGATGATTTTGTATTTTAATTATTCACCTGTGTATGCTATGGGTAGTGATACATTATGATTGCATACAGTATTGTGGTTTGTTTACATTTCAAGTACCTACCTATCTAATCTACAAAGTGCATCGATCTAAAACTTTTGAAGATTGCCATTCTCAAGATATTACAGTCCAACATTTGCTGATGCTGAAATAATTTTAGGATGTTATTTCAGCCCTCGAATGTACCAGATAGAAAGCTGGAACATAATGCAACCACAAACCACTTAGTTCTTATTATCATTGTAAAATATACATAATTAATTTAGACCAGTTTTAGCGTCACCTGTGTTGAGCTACACCGAGAGAGGCCAATAAATGGATGGGTGACTTGAACATTATATTGGGAATAAAGGGAGAACGGGCTCTAGTCTTGATTTTAAATCATTACATGAAAGTAAAATCAAAAAATCAAATCAAGAATAATAATAAACTGAATATTAAACAAATTAGGTAGGTACATAGGTACTGATTTTCTCTAATCACGATCAAATAAACTACGGGCTAAAAAATTCCCGAAGGGACGGGCCCAGCTTGTTATTTTGGACATCATCAGTAATACTGTAATACAAATCATCTTGTATGAGTGCATCCTCAGAGCTCAGCAATCTAAAGTGCTCTACAAACCAAAATACTCGTAAATACAATAGGTACCTATTCATTTAAAGAAACTGAATATTAAACAAATTAGGTAGGTACATAGGTACTGATTTTCTCTAATCACGATCAAATAAACTACGGGCTAAAAAATTCCCGAAGGGACGGGCCCAGCTTGTTATTTTGGACATCATCAGTAATACTGTAATACAAATCATCTTGTATGAGTGCATCCTCAGAGCTCAGCAATCTAAAGTGCTCTACAAACCAAAATACTCGTAAATACAATAGGTATTCATTTAAAGCTCTCGACTGATCCCTATATAACTTCATTTCAGGTTGAATGACGAGTATACTGTACACGTAGATACGGGGAAGAAAACACAGGAAATATCAGGATGTTACGTAATGAGAAGAAAATGTGTATAGAACAGACGTGTATAGAGAAGGGAAGGTAAGATTGTAAATTGCAATCTGCACTTTTACAAGGTGAGCTTGTGAGAGCAAAAGAACAGCTTATGTTGGAGAGGTTTGGATTTTTATTGTGTCTTCGGAGAGTGTTCTAAAAAATTGATAGAAAAAGAGAAAGGAATTCAATTTAGTGGATGTGCCAAAAGCACAACTTCTCTAATGCAAGATCAAATGAGAGAGTAGGTATTTTTAGTGGATGAGCTGAAAGCACCACATAGGTATGTACAAATTGAACAAGTATTGGGAAGGTATTTCGAATCAAAGTTGTCTTTCTTGTATACCTCAGTTTATTTCATTAGCATCACATTAAATAATTTAATTTTAATTTTCCTTAATTCTGCCCTCTTGTTGTCATATTCTAATATTTTCTCAAGTAAACATTCTCCGTTGCATTTGGATACTTTAAATGTTGTCTCCTTGACCTTCAATTAATTCTTCAAGGATGTAAACTACATTTTCAAGGGGTTTCGTCTTACCTTTCCCGGTTTTCTCTTCTCTTATTCACAATTAACGCTACAAAGTCTTCACAGAGACAATCTAGAGTTTAATAATAAATTAACGCTTCACAGAACGCCCCCATTATAAGCTTCATTAAATATTAATTATTTCTAAAAAAAGGTTGTTGAAAAGAAATCATTCAAAAGTCTGAATAGAGACATAGAGATAGAAATATAGAGAGAAGGAGCGGCCTCCACCTTTACTTTCACGTCCACCTCCAATTTGCCTCCACCTCTCTTTTCACCTCCACTTTCATTTTCCACCTCCACTTTCACCTCACCTCCATTTTCGTCTCTCCACTTTCACTTCCACCTCCACTTTTGCCTTCACTTTTACCTCCACCTCCACTTTCACCTCCACCTCCATTTTCACCTCCACCTTCACTTCAACTAGGTAGTTAGGCTCACCTCGATTTGGTTAGTTACACTTTGGTGGGTTTGGGTTAGGTTAGGTTAGGTTTAGGTTGGTTATTGGGTTGGTGGGGTTGGGTTGGTTGGTTGATTAGTTTGGGTTGGTTAGGTTAGGTTGGGTTGGGTTGGTTGGGTTGGGTTGGGTTGGTTAAGTTGGGTTTGGTTTAGTTAGGTTGGTTGGTTTAAGTAGGTTGGGTTGGGTTAGGTTGGCGTTGGGTGTAAGTTAGGTTGGGTTGGGTTAAGTTAGGTTGGTTGGGTTGGGTTTAAGTTAGGGTTGGGTTGGTTAAGTTAGGTTTGGTTGGTTAAGTTAGGTTGGTTGGGTTAAGTTAGGTTTGGGTTGGGTTAAGTAGTTAGGTTGGTTGGGTTGGGTTGGTTAGTTAGGTATGGTTGGGTAAGTTGGTTGGGTTGGAGTTAGGTGGGTTGGTTAAGTTGGGTTTTGGGTTGGGTTGGGTTGTAGTAGGTTTAGGTTAGGGTTGGGTTAAGTTAGGTTGGGTTGGGTTAAGTTAGGTTGGGTTGGGTTAAGTTAGGGTTGTGGTTGGGTTAAGTTAGGTGGTTGGGTTAAGGGTTAATTGGTTAGTTTGGACTGTTGGTTAAGTTAGTTGGGTTGGAGGTTAAGTTAGGTTGGGTTGGATTGGGTAGGTTGGGTTGGAGTTGCGGTTAGGTTGGTTAGGTTGGGTTGAGTAGGTTAGGTTAGGTTGGGTTGGGTTAGGTTGGGTTATGTTAGTTTGGGTTGGGTTAGTTAGGTTGGGTTGGTAAGTTAGGTTGGGTTGGGTTAGGTTAGGTTAGGTTGGGTTGGGTTGGGTTGGGTTAAGTTAGGTTGGGTTGGGTTGGGTTAAGTTAGGTTGGGTTATCAACTTATCATACAAAATTTCGTCCTCTTCTTTATGTTAATTTTTTGAGTGCACTCAAAACCGAGTGAATCTTTGAGTGCACTCAGAAACGAGTGCACTCAAAGTAGAATGCATTGGAGACTTTCATTTCCACTTTCACCTCCACTTCCGCTTTCGCCTCCACCTCCATTTTCACTTTCACCTCCACCTCCATTTTCACTTTCGTCTCCACCTTAAATTTTTCCTTCACCTCCATCTCCACTTTCGCCTCCACCCCTATTTCCGCCTCCACCTCCACTTTCGCCTCCACCCTCACTTTTGCCTCCACCTCCATTTTCGCCCCCCCCTGTCCATTTTCACCTCAACCTCCATATTCGCCTCCACCTCCACTTTCATGTCCACCTCCACTTTCGCCTCCACCTCCATTTTCACTTCCACCTCCACTTCCATTAGGTTAGGTTAGGTTGGAATAGGTTAGGTCAGGTTAGGTTGGGTTGGGTTAGGTTAGGTTAGGTTGGGTTAAGTTCTCGTTCAATGCAACTTCCTTTTTCAACTTTCAGTCACCTACCTATTACTTGAATGAGATTTTTCTTCCGCTTACCCTTGTTTCTGAGCTTGAAAAATCGAGAGCTATTTTAAGCTGGACGTTTAAGTTTTATGTAATTAGAGGTATCTACCTACCAATCAAGGATTTCTCAACAAAATTTTAATGAGATATGCCGTCTTTGGAGATGTGCCACCTTAGGTGTTAGGCAATACAGATTTGTATATCACCACAAATTTTCAGGTTGATGCATTTTTCATGATGACTTTAACTGTTTTCTTGCAGGGCGCAGTGGCGAAATTTCCTCGAAAGAAGACAAAATTAGATTTCGTGTTCCTACACGGAATCAGGTATATTTCATTCCCTTTCACCTTGGACAAATGTACGGTAGCATGACGGAAACATGACGCAATGTATGGGGAATCCCTTAGGGAAACTAGCCAAAATAATAATCTAATTTTCAGCCCACAGCCTGATTTTTTAGGACTTTTTATTTAGGCACCTGTCACTCATCTGCACCAGGGGATATGGGGACTTAGCCCTATATTTTACACGTGCGCTGCGTATGTTGGGTTCGTGGTATGAAAATACCCTGTGGCTGTGTTTTGTGTTAATACCTATAGGCTGGTTATAGCATAACGCTTTGACGTTAAAGAGAACCGCTTGATAAACATGACGGTATGATAAACAATTAACTTTTATCGTCATTATTATTACTTTATAAAAGCTTACATATAATTAAAACAAATTTAATACAAATGGGCGTAGATGCCGAAGCCCTATAAATGATATTATTTGGTGGATGTGCCAAATTTACCACTTGTACTTGTTTAATACAAATGGGCGTAGATGCCGAAGCCCTATAAATGATATTATTTGGTGGATGTGCCAAATTTACCACTTGTACTTGCTGATAATTAATATTTTACACGTGCGCTGCGTATGTTGGGTTCGTGGTATGAAAATACCCTGTGGCTGTGTTTTGTGTTAATACCTATAGGCTGGTTAAAGCATAACGCTTTGACGTTAAAGAGAACCGCTTGATAAACTTTGTACCCTACTTCCTGAGACGGACTTGACCATAGTCCCATTCAGGTACCCTCAAAAGAGCCAGTGTTATTGTCTGTGGCTTGACAGGGCTGGTTTTGTCTCAGTTTTACGTCCTCCAGCGAGACGGTTCTTATACAACACTTTACTCACTTTTTAGCCCGTCCTTCTTTATTATTACGATAGTAATAAAAAAAGGTATAGTGGACGGGCTATTCGCTTCGGTGTCGTCTGTCTGTCACTCTGTCAGTCCGTCTGTCTGCCTGTCTGTCCCCATAGAAGGACTTATCCAAACCTGGTCGACCTATATATCAAATTGAAGGTCTTTTTACCAGGAACACGAAAGTGGTGGTGCAAATTTTGTCCAGAGAACCATAAAGCCAAAATACAAAAAAAACTGGTTTTTGGGGGATTCCGAGCAAGGTCAATAAATGGATGGGTGACTTAAAGTTAATTGAGTAATTGTGGGATTTTTTTTTCACATTTTCTCACACAATTGAGCTCTGATCTTGAAATTTGTCGCGACGACCTATGAACTCAAAGCGAGAAAGTTTTAGATAACACTTCAGTCGTTATTTTAAGACCGGTTTTAGCGTCACCTATGTTAAGCTACGCCGAGCAAGGCCAATAAATGGATGGGTGACTTAAACATTATACTGGGAATAAAGAGAGAACGGGCTCTAGTCTTGATTTTAAATCATTACATGGAAGTAAAATCGAAAAATCAAATCAAGAATAATAACAAACTGAATATTTAACAAATTAGGTAGGTACATAGGTACTGATTTGTCCTTCCTATTTATGTCCAATACTAACAAGAACAAGATCTTTTATTCTTACAATTGTTACTTAATACGTTAGAACTGTTTAATGCTTCCACAAACTTACGAAGCACATAAAGATATTTTTTCCAAACTTTCCTCACGAATTTGACCCTGTTTTTCCGGTATCTTTTGTTTTGTCTCATTTTCTTCTTCTTTTTTCAGTTCTAATCCAAAGATACTGGGAAAACATTTTCACGGATTTGAAACATGTTGTTTTGGGGACTTGAATCTCTATAACTCTATAGTATTCGAAATAGATCCATGAGATATCGTCCTAGAAACTATAATTTTATTCGTGTGTTTTGGGAAAGTTTGTTCTGGAAAAACTTAAAAATTAGGCATTAAATATTTCATTATTAATCTGAAAAAATCATAACAGTAAAGTAGGAAGTAAGTTGAAGTGGGTTAGAATTTGTATACGTGAGTCAGTCAGTCAGTCAGTCAGTCAGTCAGTTACACAAGGGGCTGTATATATTTAGGATTATAATTATGTGCCTCTGGTTTACATATTTTTGCAAAGTAGTACACAACGCATAAATAAATAATAGAAATGTATTTAATGCAAGTTAAAAAAAAGCCGAGATTTCATCTCAAAGGTGAGCCACTTGTGCAAAGAGGAGGAAAAAAAGTCCTATAGAAGGGTTGGAAAAAAGGTGTAATAACAAATTAAAGAGTGAAAAACACTTAAAGGGTACTCTTGAATAAAAGAGGTTTTTAGCTACTAATTACAAAATCTCCTCCTTCCCTCTCTCTTTCTCTTTCCCAAAAGACTTATCTACCCAAGTTGAGATTTTTTCCCCTAACAATATATAATTCAAGTGTCTTCGTTGCAGCTCTTTTCTGCTTTTCTGTCTGTATTGTTGGGGAAAATAGGTGGCCTTTTAATAATGATAAAAAATATATTTTTCAGCGGAGGAGTTTTTTTTTTATTTTATTATTTTTAAAAGTAATCTCAAAAATAAATAAAAATAAACTGGAACAAGGCCAAAAACTGCTGAGTTGTGATAATTATCTTCATTCAATGCTTGCACGTATACATTCGAGCCGTACTTTCAGTGCATCGATCATAATAAGTTAGGTATGTCATTTTTCTGTGTAGGATTTTTCTTATGGTCCATTTATTTTCTTTGTTATACTTCATGAAAAATCTGCTTCTTGGATTATTGCTGAACCTAGTATTATCCTTTTTATGAGAACATTTGAACGAACGAGATCTAAGTTTTAACTTGATGATATTGCATTTAGTTTGGGATCAATGGGGTCTACAGGGGTTCCGTAGTGGTTCATTTTCTGAGTGAGTTCTACAGTTTACTGGACTGGACCACTAGTAACTAAAGAGCAATGTTGTCAAGAGCTTCATTCATTTGCAGAAAATTCTGAGGATAATTCCGTTAGTTGTCTCTAGTCTAGAATATAATAAAGGATATCCTGTACTGTGTCGGGTAAAATTTTAAATCCTCCTGTATTATCTGAGACTGTCATAATAATAGGTATCTACATCTACAAACATGATAACAAATTCCGAATTCCCTCATTTCAGAGCCTAAGTTTCAATTGTGGGTAGAAAAGATAAGAACTTTTCAATTAGGTATTCGAAACATACCTAACTCCTACATATCGTCCCTCAGAACACAAAGGGACGTAAGCCACAACATTTCAAATTTGATTTTATCCGTTCAAAAGAGTCCCTTGTATGCTATATTCTTAAGTCTCAGGCATCACCCAACTCCTACTCAATCCTGAGTTATAATTTACATTCAAACCTCGCGATAGCGTAAGCCATATTCTTATTTAGTTCTTCAATACAAAGAGGCGTAAGCTGGTTACTCCTCTTGAAATGAGACTAAATAAACAAAAAGAAAAAATCAGGTGACTTTAAGAGATTTGAAGAATTGCTGGTACCTATTCTCTTTTCAAGGGAAAAAAATCACATTACCGAAAGTTTTTTTTTTTTTTTTTTTTTTTTTCAAAAATTAATTCGACCTTTCACTCCCGTGGTATAAAATTATCTTCTGAGCTGACATGGCTGACAGTTGTAGACATTGGTTAGTAATGTCATGATCCTGTCACTCAGTGGGGCAATATAATTCTGATGATTTTTGAAAATAATATGGAGGAAGGTCGATTTCAACTTATTTTCTTTTTATTATACCTTTCCAGCTAAAGAACGCTTTTGTATCGAGCAAAAATCTAGGGACTAAAGGTCAAAAAATATTTAACAGGGAAAAGAGAAAAGACAGAAGAGAAAATTTTCTTTTACAACAAAACAAAAATGAGTTGGAGGGGAAAATCGGTAAGGCCAGGAGAGAGGTGAAGAGGGGGAGGGTGGGGAAGAAGGCCAGAGATAAACGGGGAATACTTTTCAACTATTAGGGATTAGTAGCATAAAAAAATGAATGGATTTTTTTCTGAAAATTTAATGAAGGAGAAAGAATCGGAGCAAAATTTTGAATTTCCAGTACAAGACAATATAAAACGTTCAGGAAGAAACATGAGAGAAAGCTTTTTTCTCTTTAGAAAACTCTGAGACAAGATACAACAGGGTCCCGAAATTTCCTTGGCTGTGATTTAGGAAATGTTTTACCTGAGATGACTAATGCGCTAGAATGATTTTATTTGTAATATTGTTGATATTCAACAACACTTGGGTATGAAGTCTTAGAAAATCGAACATTATTTTCTACGTTTAACTTGAGAAATTTTATGTAACAAATAAATAAAATTATTATGAAAATAAAGGAGAAAGAGTTCCTTGTATTTTCTTTAGTTCGTTTTCCTTGTATTTTCAGTTTCAGGACTTACAATCCACATTCAAATTTCACAGAATCTACAAAACCTTGACAGTGTCACTTGAAGAGACTCAAAACTTTGACATTTCTGGTCTGGAAAAGTTCATACTTTGTCAAGTTAAAGTTGTATAGGAAGTGTGGTAACATGGAGAGCAGCTCTCAAAAGTCGAAGCCTGTCTATTTATCTTTTCCCCGAAACCCTTTCTCAAAAATGTTCTCAATGGGTAATGTATACTCTCAAAGATATAATGTACGTACAGTAACCCTAAGTAACGATCAAACTCTTCGGTCCCTTATTTCATTTATTTTTATTTTTTTACATACCAACAGCAATGTATGAGGTTAAGCCGATGGACTTCGGGTCTGAAGGTTGGTACATTGGAGGAATGACATTTGGTGGCAAAACAATTAAAACCAATGAACAAACAATAAAAAATCAAAGACCTCATAGTTATAATTGAGCACAATTCCTCACGTCACTCCCCCGAATCGAGATAATTCCCAGCAAAATGAAAATACCTAGTAACTTTATACGGTGTGACGTTATAAAAGACAAATGAATCAAGGTACAAATGATTAAGACAAGTGACAAGCACGGTAATTCCCAATGGAGGCAATTAAATGGAAGAGAGAAACTAGAGGAAAACAAGGAGAAGAAAAAGAAGAAGTAGAAGAAGGAGGAGGAAAGTGAGAAGAATAAAAATAGAGATAATGATGATGACACCTGATGGTATAAAATGACAAAAAAAGAAAGAAAAAAAATCTACCGATTTTCTGAAGGAGGAGGAAAGTGAGAAGAATAAAAATAGAGATAATGATGATGACACCTGATGGTATAAAATGACAAAAAAAGAAAGAAAAAAATCTACCGATTTTTGAGCTCATAACTCCTTGGTGTAATGTGACGAACACCAGAAATTATTCAAATCTTGGTTGTCTTGGTTGTAATGTCATAATTGCATAAATTGGTTGTATACCTACATATTGTAATCCCTTTATTTATATTCAACCCCTGTCGAAATGAAGAGGAGAAAAGTCCCCATTCCATTTATTACTCCGTCATGGTTCAAGAGCATTCGATATTAGAAGTTTCTTTACGAGGTAGGCAAGTTCAGCACTTCATTTTGTTCAATTTGATTACTTATAAAGAAAATATTTCATGAAGCGACTTCTAATAAATTAATAGTAGAGATAAACTTGATTACGTTGAGGAAGTTTGGTACCTATTTCAGTGAAAATCTTCAACCGTTCAGAGACAAAGATTACCATTGTCCTAGTATATCCACGCACCACTGAGTACAACTTAATTAAGTCTTATAAAGACATTATTGTGTTAGTCAAGAGCAATAAAGTGTCTGGGGACATCTTACCACATAACATAAATAATGAATTGTCCATTGCCTTTTTTTCCTCTCAAGTCTACTTTATCTTGTGACTTAAAAGTCCAAATAGACTAGAATTGCTAGTACAGTTTAATCAGATTTCGTCTCTTTCTTATTTATGTGCCCTTTAACTTAATGCAAAACTATTAATAAATAATGTAGGTAGGTATCTCTCGAATCAATAGGTAGCACTCTCAGTTAGAATTTGAAAACTTAAGTACCTACCTAGCAGTTTCGACAGTAGTTGTAAATAAGTGATGATTACAAACTGTCTGAATAAATAACATAATATCTTACAGAGGCATTCAATATCAATGATTAGCTCAGAAACAACAATGTAAGTAGGTATAAGGTAACACTTTACGGATGTTCAGAGCTTGTAAATGTCATGTCTACCTACTCAATGAAATTTGATTATACCTACCTATCAATTGATTATGGCTGTTCAGAGACAAACATGGCTTTCAGCAAGTATTGACATCAGTTTAGCTGAAAAAAGTACCAACGTAATAATAAAATTATCGCGTTTTTGTTTCATATTGTTTTCCCACGAACTAATCATGTTTTCTTTTGAACCATTCTGTATAAAGTGTATTTGCTATTAGGTCCAAGCTTATACCTATATTACCTATGTTTGAAGATTTCGTAAATACAGATTAGGTACCTACCTGCATGCATAAAATGCAAACTTCTGCTTTATGGACCGAGAGTTTACATGTCTGCCTTAATCTTTATGAATGGAGGTACATTTAACATTACCAAAGTACCACACAAAGCGTGTAAAATGGAGCTTTTATGAATAAACTACGCCTGTATGTTGTCCACAATATTATTAATATTAAGAAAATAAAAAGAACTTTACTTCTGTCATCTATTCTAGAAAATCCCCAAGTATTAGATAACTAATAGGAGACATGAAGATGTGCATGGAAGTAAGTAAACTGTGTAAAGGTCAAAATGTGATAGAACTATTTTACTAAGTAGAACATTAAATGAATTTTTATTATAAATGGATGGGTGACTTAAACATTATACTGGGAATAAAGAGAGAACGGGCTCTAGTCTTGATTTTAAATCATTACATGGAAGTAAAGGAAGTAAAGAAAAATCAAATCAAAACAAACTGAATATTTAACAAATTAGGTAGGTACATAGGTACTGATTTGTCCTTCCTATTTATGTCCAATACTAACAA
>NW_007381516.1:2995-12803 GCF_000475195.1 Diaphorina citri | reverse complement strand
TAAAGTAGGGGAAGTGGAATGAAAAACACGCGTCGGGTTCGCATCGCACCCACGTCGGAATGAAAAACAGACCTTATACATGGCTGAAATTATTCGTGTAACTTAGAGAAATCACAAATACCCCCTCTATCGTCACGATTCAGCGAAATTATCTGTCTCCTCGCAAGTGGCACTCGACCTGTATAATATGTCCTAAAATTTGATTGCCAATGAAGGACCAACCGCGTATTATTGAAACCTCAGAATTCTACAATCAGTTCAGTTGACCTCTGTCGTTCACTAGATTACTAGAGTGATAAACCCAGTAAGGAAAGACCAGATACACACTCACACTTTGTTACCAAAACTGATAAAATTTCAATGTCACCAAATTTTATCCACATTCTCTTCCGCTCTAGCCTTCAAATTCGAGTGTTCTAGTTAATGAGGCTGGTCTGACCATAGGAGTGAAGTCGAGGTTTACATGGTAATTGTCTTTGAAAACAATAAAAAAATCGGAAAAATGCTCCGCTCTCATTGGTGAGAGATACACGTGTTATGTCCACGTCTAGGACATCAAAGTTAAATCCTAAATATATACAGCCCCTTGTGTAACTGACTCCGAGTGTTCTACAATAATTATGATCAAATTAAATCTGGATACATTGAGCATTCGAGTCATTCTTTGGAAATCTGGTTGCCTGAGCTTCAATAATTTTATTATTTCATGACCATTGAAAAAGTCATGGAATAAAGATATGTAATTATTTCGTGTACTAATAACTATGACATGATTCAAATGATCCTCCTTGAACCAAGTAAAACTGTAGCTGGAAATCAGAGGTTAATACATGTCTAAGTTAAGTTGGTTTTTCTTGGTCCAGAGAGTGGCACCTAACTATACTGCCAGCGGAGGACTAGAAATCCCATAAGCCATTACACTTACACTCGGAGCTCTTTACGCTAGTAAAACAGCTCAAATCAGAGCTTAGCTTTATGCAACTGATCTAAAGTGTGAACCATTTAAACAACTATGCCCCTGTTGATAGACCAGTCTGCGACTTCATAGAACCATTCTTTCATGCATTCTATCACTAAGTTAATTTGGTTTTTCTTGGTCCAGAGAGTGGCACTTAACTATACTGCCAGCGGAGGACTTGAAATCCCACAAGCCATTACACTTACACTAGGAGCTCTTTACGCTAATAAAACAGCTCAAGTCAGAGCTTAGCTTTATGCAACTGATCTAAAGTGTGAACCATTGGAACAACTATGCCCCTGTTGATAGACCAGTCTGCGACTTCATAGGACAATTCTTTCATGCATTCTATCAAGAATCAAGATCAATGCCATCTTAATTCAGTATGAAGATATAGAATCAACAATCTGCTGGAACTGTGATCCATTGGTTTGTGATTGTTGCTTCTAATGACACTCTGATCTGATCTCTGGTCCGATAGCAAGAAGACGTTATTGTGTTCAATTAGCGTTGTATTCTTGACATGTACATCATTCTTTGTAATGAAAGTATTGTAGACCAAATGGCAGTAGCAGCACAAATATCAACTAGGTTAGACATAATAATTTGTCTCGGGGCTTAACATTTGCCATAGATAGAATCAACAATCTGCTGGAACTGTGATCCATTGGTTTGTGATTGTTGCTTCTAATGACACTCTGGTCCGATAGCAAGAAGACGTTATTGTGTTCAATTAGCGTTGTATTCTTGACATGTACACCATTCTTTGTAATGAAAATATTGTAGACCAAATGGCAGTAGCAGCACAAATATCAACTAGGTTAGACATAATAATTTGTCTCGGGGCTTAACATTTGCCATAGATACGAGTAGAATCAACAATCTGCTGGAACTGTGATCCATTGGTTTGTGATTGTTGCTTCTAATGACACTCTGATCTGATCTCTGGTCCGATAGTAAGAAGACGTTATTGTGTTCAATTAGCGTTGTATTCTTGACAGGTACATCATTCTTTGTGATGAAAGGGTCACCAAAACATACTTATTACTGGAAATAAGTTTGTGATTTCCACCAACCCATGTGGATATAATTTTCTTCTGTTGACATTAGTTGGAAAAGTTATATCAATACTCGTGAGCTTTAACAAATGACGACGACATCCTTCTCGTTTCTCATGCAAACTGCACAAATGACGAACATCCTGATATAGTCTTCATAGGGCCAGTTTAGGAGAATCAAGTTATGAAATCCGTGTTGAGTGGTGTGTATCCACTTGGTTCGAACACGCGATCTCCTGATTCCAATGATGATAATTACCTGACCAGGTTGTGGTGGTGATTATTAACTTGTCAATACTAATGAAATCAGCGTAGAGTTCATTGGAAGTAACATTGCATTTGTGCCTGGACAAAACCTTCATGCTCATTACATATTGACCGTGATAGACTGAGTGGTAACAGGTCAGTGTCGGAGAGTTTTCATTAACCCTAACATTGCATTTGTGCCTGGACAAAACCTTCATGCTCATTACATATTGACCGTGATAGACTGAGTGGTAACAGGTCAGTGTCGGAGAGGAACTTTTCATTAACCCCTCCAGAAAGTCAAGCTGGAATCGTTCAGGCTGTTTACTGAAGCTTGATAATATGGCTATTTCCCTCTCTCTATTCACTAGATACAAAACAATGTCGGGGTAGAAGGGATGGGGCTCTTTATGAAGACACTTAAATCAAACTTTCGAGTCCATCCTTAGAGATCTTTAAATGCATAACCTTATACTTAACCTGAAAGATCTCAGAGCTCAGGTGCAGTTATGGAACTCAGGCTGTTTACTGAAGCTTGATAATATGGCTATTTCCCTCTCTCTATTCACTAGATACAAAACAATGTCGGGGTAGAAGGGATGGGACTCTTTATGAAGACACTTAAATCAAATTTTCGAGTCCATCCTTAGAGATCTTTAAATGCATAATCTTATACTTAACCTGAAAGATCTCAGAGCTCAAGTGCAGTTATGGAAAAATCTCTGGCTTACCTGGGATTTAAAGACTTGATACTGTATTAGTGTCAGTATAAGGTTGGCCGATAGTGCAGTCTCATTTATTTTTGCATTGATGATGCTCACTATTATAATGTTTAATGAAAACTGTACCTTATTGTTAATCTGTTTAAACTATGACTAATCCGCTCAACAGGTTATTACTCTTGTTGTTTTGATTATGAATACCACTGTTGCTGTTCAAAACGTGAAATAGGAATAATTTAACTATTGTCTTCACCCAAATTCTCAGATTCGTGTAACGTTCCCGTTGCTGGTCTCCTGACAAATTAGCGGAAATGTGATCAAACGTGAAATAGGAATAATTTAACTATTGTCTTCACCCAAATTCTCAGATTCGTGTAACGTTCCCGTTGCTGGTCTCCTGACAAATTACCGGAAATGTGATCAAATGGACGGCTAGGCAAATTGAAGGGTCACCCACACACGAGTTGTAGACAAAAGGCAACATTACAAAATGTGCGTTTTTACAACAAGGAAGTTTCATAAGCTTTTATCAGCAAAACATTTGTGAAGATCTATTCCGTATTCAAACGAGATTGTCTTTTACGGTGGTGATAATGTTAAAGTGACCATCTTCATTTGTCATGTCACGTCAGCAACTTTTGCAGAACAATAAATTGTGAGTTAGATTTGCGGAAGATCTTCACTAAGTTACGTTCAACTCTGAATGATCAATCTAAGTATTTTGTGATGAAATTACTTTTTACACATATACAATATAACACCGACGCCAAAGTCAATGAAAGAAAGTCAAGTACAGTAAACGAAAATTAAACATAGTTTCCTCTGCTTTGATCATTATTTCTAGTTGTACCATAAAGGCTTTGGTATTAAAAAAAGAGCACAGAGTTTGATGAGATTGCTTGCGCTCCGTCCTAGGTGATACCAGATAACAGGATCCATTATTTGCACTACCTGTATTTATCCTACTTCAATCTAGGATCTGATAAATAATGGATCCTGGTCCAATATACGTTATGGTTTATATGAGCAAAGCAGCATAAATGGATGAAAATTGAAGTTCAACATTAGGTGTAGGTACAATTTGGGGATACACTAATGAATAGTCTGGTATTAGAACATGTATGTAGGTAATTTGAAAATCCTCTTGCCGAAATCAGACGAAGAGTACCTAGGTATAATTATTATGATGCGAGAGCAATCAAACATTTATGATTAATATAATGGTTTTTTCCTTGAAAAATCGATTTCCTTCATTACTGGTAATAAATTGTGATAATCTGAAAAGCGTGCTGACTCCTGAATCTATTCGTGCTGGATACATTAGATTTAACATCTACTTTAACGCGGTAGCACCTTGTTTATGGGTATAAAAACTTTGATAGAACTGTCCCATAAATATTAAGTGTCGATTTTCATTGTGGGTTTTCCATTAAATGGAAATGCGGTAGCACCTTGTTTATGGGTATAAAAACTTTGATAGAACTGTCCCATAAATATTAAGTGTCGATTTTCATTGTGGGTTTTCCATTTAATCTGGAAAATCTTGCATCAATATAAAACCTAGCACTCCGTCATAATAATCCAGTTTGCTGGGAACTCCCTCATATTTTCACACAAACCATTCGATCACTCGGTTCAATCTAGGGCAATTCAAGTTAAGGTTGTAACTTTTAGCAGTCATTCATCAAAAAGCGCGAACTTTACGAGTTAGAAAGATTTTGAAGGTCTGAAACACCCAGAACAATAGAATCATTCGATCACTCGGTTCAATCTAGGGCAATTCAAGTTAAGGTTGTAACTTTTAGCAGTCATTCATCAAAAAGCGCGAACTTTACGAGTTAGAAAGATTTTGAAGGTCTGAAACACCCAGAACAATAGAACACTGATAATATTTCTATCAAATCAGAAAACAAGCGTGAGTTGTAATGTCAGCAAAATGGACGGCGAGAAATCCTGTGATAAATGTTGGTAATAAAGGATAGGTCAGTGGGTGTAGAAGTAGTTGACACATAAATTGATAAATTGAACCTTGTTATAGTTCGTTAAGAAGACTGTCGCGGCTGTTAGTTTTCTATCTTCTACAAGTGTACATTGTAAGTGGTCTGCTCAGGACACTAGGTGCAACCAACAATGTGCGAACTGGAAGTTCCATCACAAAGAATAAAATTGTCATCCTCTACTAGCGTAATTTTAATCTTTAATGAGAGTATTGTTTTGCACAATGGTATCACTTCATTAATACTGTAGTTCAACTGTGTTAGTTCGAGAATTGGACTTGAATCCTATCGATTCCCCATAACTATTGCATGGAATTTGGCGTAATTAAGTGATCAATATCCACTGGTGGCCCAATTGATTGCACAAATGACCAATCAATTTGAACACCCTCAAAGCTAATGAAAATATAATCAATGTTTCCATGTTTCTTGCTTTGGGATCAATAGTGCAGTATTTTCGTTTCGTTAGGACGGAGTTCTCTCAACCAGACCTTATACACCAAAACCAGTCCACCGTCCGTTAGGTACGTAAAGCTACCGTACATTAGAAGCCTGGAAAATAGATTAAAACCCACTCTTATGAAATATAACTGCATCCCAGCCTTTAGCAGCCCAACATTAAGATCTCTATTTTCAAGGAAAGACATTATACCACCGGATGAGCTCAGTGGAGTATACAGCCTACGTTGCGAGTGCGGATGCATATATGTGGGAATGACGAGACGTAGTCTAAAAACTCGCCTTCGCGAACACTTTGCCGCGGCGCGTAACAACAAACCCGAAAAATCAAATTTCGCGCAACACATTCTCGAAACCGGTCACGATCTTAACAAGGCCGAACATAAAATGCTTTGGGTAGGCTCGCACTTCCGGGACATTCTTTACCACGAACAAATCGAGATCCATAACGCCGTAGAAACCGGGAAGTGTGTGAACGAAATCGTTGAAACGGTCCCTAATCTAGTGTATCTAAGGAACCAGCTGATTTATGATCAGGTGACAGTACCCCCACCCCCATTGTCACTATCAGCAACAACAACAACCCAATAGTCAGTTTCCCATGAAGATGCCTATAAAATAGGCGAAACTCGAGTCGGAGTAGAAAAACACAAATACCTAGTATCCAATAATAATAAAAACGGTAAGAAAAATGATAAAAAGCGAGAACATCTTACTTGGAATAATCCTGTCAGGATAATGATCATAAATGAGTATTGAAGCTCAAACGATATTGCTAATGGATTCTTAATTCGGACAGAGTGTAACATCATTTCTTTAAATACTTCATAGAGCAAAAAGCGAGAACATCTTACTTGGAATAATCCTGTCAGGATAATGATCATAAATGAGTATTAAAGCTCAAACGATATTGCTAATGGATTCTTAATTCGGACAGAGTGTAACCACGAATATAATAACCATGTTTAATAAATAGCACCTTAATGTTTATCTAATAATAATGGCACCAAATTACCTAACCGCCAAACTGGACCTCGTCATGATAGGTTACAGAATCAACTATGGACCGTTAGGGATTTTGTACGTATTATTTCTGGACGTTATTCCGGAGGCAATTATTTAGTCTTATCTCTGTTATCTTATTACGAGATACCACACCGTGTAATCAGGAGATCATCTCATAAGCAATGTACTGGACTGCGCATTTTCAAACAACTGGATATGATTTATAAAAATCTGCACAGACAACTTATCAATCTTCTAAAGATAGAGTGTAACCACGAATATAATAACCATGTTTAATAAATAGCACCTTAATGTTTATCTAATAATAATGGCACCAAATTACCTAACCGCCAAACTGGACCTCGTCATGATAGGTTACAGAATCAACTATGGACCGTTAGGGATTTTGTACGTATTATTTCTGGACGTTATTCCGGAGGCAATTATTTAGTCTTATCTCTGTTATCTCATTACGAGATGCCGCACCGTGTAATGAGGAGATCATCTCATAAGCAATGTACTGGACTGCGCATTTTCAAACAACTGGGTATGATTTATAAAAATCTGCACAGACAACTTATCAATCTTCTGAAAAGCTCATCTTCAAAGCTGATAACTCCGACAGTCCGACACAATTCCTTTATTTCCTTTAATTTGAGCTTGTCTTTTAATCCCTTGTTAGTCTTGTGACCTGTGAGTACCTACTTATATCAATGTAGGTCTGGTGGGATAATTGAGACTAACATTTCTGATGCCTGTAAGAAAATGAAATTTTCAAGTACATAGTTTGTTCTATTAACTGCAATGTGCAGTCAGTGCTGGATACATTAGATTTAACATCTACTTTAACGCGGTAGCACCTTGTTTATGGGTATAAAAACTTTGATAGAACTGTCCCATAAATATTAAGTGTCGATTTTCATTGTGGGTTTTCCATTTAATCTGGAAAATCTTGCATCAATATAAAACCTAGCACTCCGTCATAATAATCCAGTTTGCTGGGAACTCCCTCATATTTTCACACAAACCATTCGATCACTCGGTTCAATCTAGGGCAATTCAAGTTAAGGTTGTAACTTTTAGCAGTCATTCATCAAAAAGCGCGAACTTTACGAGTTAGAAAGATTTTGAAGGTCTGAAACACCCAGAACAATAGAACACTGATAATATTTCTATCAAATCAGAAAACAAGCGTGAGTTGTAATGTCAGCAAAATGGACGGCGAGAAATCCTGTGATAAATGTTGGTAATAAAGGATAGGTCAGTGGGTGTAGAAGTAGTTGACACATAAATTGATAAATTGAACCTTGTTATAGTTCGTTAAGAAGACTGTCGCGGCTGTTAGTTTTCTATCTTCTACAAGTGTACATTGTAAGTGGTCTGCTCAGGACACTAGGTGCAACCAACAATGTGCGAACTGGAAGTTCCATCACAAAGAATAAAATTGTCATCCTCTACTAGCGTAATTTTAATCTTTAATGAGGGTATTGTTTTGCACAATGGTATCACTTCATTAATACTGTAGTTCGACTGTATTAGTTCGAGAATTGGACTTGAATCCTATCGATTCCCCATAACTATTGCATGGAATTTGGCGTAATTAAGTGATCAATATCCACTAGTGGCCCAATTGATTGCACAAACGGTGCAACCAACAATGTGCGAACTGGAAGTTCCATCACAAAGAATAAAATTGTCATCCTCTACTAGCGTAATTTTAATCTTTAATGAGAGTATTGTTTTGCACAATGGTATCACTTCATTAATACTGTAGTTCAACTGTGTTAGTTCGAGAATTGGACTTGAATCCTATCGATTCCCCATAACTATTGGATTTTGGCGTAATTAAGTGATCAATATCCACTGGTGGCCCAATTGATTGCACTAACGACCAATCAATTTGAACACCCTCAAAGCTAATGAAAATATAATCAATGGTTCCATGTTTCTTGCTTTGGGATCAATAGTGCAGTATTTTCGTTTCGTTAGGACGGAGTTCTCTACTATGGCATCAGGTATTAGCATGTTGAGATGTATCATTAGATAAAATTACCATGTTTTTGTGTACACTATTGCAAAAATCAACGTGTCATTTCCGATTCGGTGATTTTCAATAATCGTGAGTTTTCTACCCACCACCTGGTAATGGAAGCTATCTGAATCTGAAATAGCGAAAGAATAAAAACACCGTTTATTTCTTGTGTAATAGACTCAAAGTACAGTTGTAGACTACAGTATAAAATCGCCAGTGAGACAAAACAATACAAACCATGTATGAGAATCACAGCTTCCAACTTTGTCCGGTCAAAAAGGGTAATGGAAGCTATCTGAATCTGAAATAGCGAAAGAATAAAAACACCGTTTATTTCTTGTGTAATAGACTCAAAGTACAGTTGTAGACTTCAGTATAAAATCGCCAGTGAGACAAAACAATACAAACCATGTATGAGAATCACAGCTTCCAACTTTGTCCGGTTAAAAAGGGAAGTTCAAGTTCCATTTCTTTTCTCAAATTCTCAGCATCACCTGGAGAGAGAAATCTATTCTAGCCGAATCATTTCTTTAAATACTTCATAGAGCAAAAAGCGAGAACTTATTTGTTAGGTTTATATTAGACATCCTATGTATTAAACTTCGCTGATAGAACTCGGTGTATTCAGAAAATAAAGAACAATATAGGTCGAGCGTATTCATTAAAGTAAGTACCCAGCGAGAAAACATAGTGGCGTACACCTGTGGATACAGCACCAGTAAGATATCACCGGTACACTTGGTTCCTAAATACTTCACTCTTCAATATTGCTCCCAAAAAGCAAAGGTAAGCTTTTATGATATGATAAGCTGGAAAAACTCCTTACCGCTAAACAAATCACATTGTAGCAAAGAGAGCTGAGGCAAAAAGTACCACCGCGGCACCGGCTGAAAAAAGATATCTTTGGATGTGGACTGGAGCGATTTCATCTACTTTCTAAAAACGCAGCAAACAATTTGGAACTCATGAGCGATTGAGGCTCAAAGGTCCAGCCCAACTAGATCCTATCTCCTTTTGCTCGTTAAATACCTTCGAAACATTGAAAATTTTTATATTCCTTTGATATATCACACGTGCGTGATATAACGCGTCATCAGTTCGAAAATCACAACTGATGACTATGAAAGGGATCGGTCATCGGACCGTTTCAAGTGAAACCTCCGAAGATTATTTGTTCTGCGTGCATACGGCACTGTCAGTCGATATAATTTGTTCGGTACAGAAGAGACTGTCCTATTCTTCTACTTTGTTCAATTGGTGGTATATTGGTACATCATAGATTAAGAACAAGATTCGACTCCCTGCGGTTCCTCTTTTTTGTGTTTTTTTTT
>NW_007381516.1:0-2937 GCF_000475195.1 Diaphorina citri | reverse complement strand
AAATTATTCGTGTAACTTAGAGAAATCACAAATACCCCCTCTATCGTCACGATTCAGCGAAATAGTCTGTCTCCTCGCAAGCGGCACTCAATAAGTAGGTACCTGTATGTGTCCTAAAATTTGATTGCCAATGAAGGACCAACCGCGTATTATTGAAACCTCAGAATTCTACAATCAGTTCAGTTGACCTCTGTCGTTCACTAGATTACTAGAGTGATAAACCCAGTAAGGAAAGACCAGATACACACTCACACTTTGTTACCAAAACTGATAAAATTTCAATGTCACCAAATTTTATCCACATTCTCTTCCGCTCTAGCCTTCAAATTCGAGTGTTCTACAATAATTATGATCAAATTAAATCTGGATACATTGAGCATTCGAGTCATTCTTTGGAAATCTGGTTGCCTGAGCTTCAATAATTTTATTATTTCATGACCATTGAAAAAGTCATGGAATAAAGATATGTAATTATTTCGTGTACTAATAACTATGACATGATTCAAATGATCCTCCTTGAACCAAGTAAAACTGTAGCTGGAAATCAGAGGTTAATACATGTCTAAGTTAAGTTGGTTTTTCTTGGTCCAGAGAGTGGCACCTAACTATACTGCCAGCGGAGGACTAGAAATCCCATAAGCCATTACACTTACACTCGGAGCTCTTTACGCTAGTAAAACAGCTCAAATCAGAGCTTAGCTTTATGCAACTGATCTAAAGTGTGAACCATTTAAACAACTATGCCCCTGTTGATAGACCAGTCTGCGACTTCATAGAACCATTCTTTCATGCATTCTATCAAGAATCAAGATCAATGCCATCTTAATTCAGTATGAAGACAAAACTAGATCTGTATAGTCACAAGTCACAACATAGTAGATGCATATTGCCGTCAGCACATAGACCAGGTTGTGATCGATATAATTGCCGTTAATTGAACACTATGAGTGCACCAGAGTTGTTCACTCTCGCATAAAGAGTAGAGATATAGACATGACTGTTTTTATATGCATGAAAATCTCGCTGCTGATGTATAGGTATAATTACTCTTGAGAGCTAGGGGAGTCTGTCCTTCCCGTCTTGGACTGCAGCTACAGACAGACATGGTTGAAACGTTATGTAGAGAGCAGAACGCTTACTCTTTGTAGGCTACTCGGGTCAAGTTAGAGAACAGCTTTTGTGGACATTGATAAAATCAGGTTTCAGGTACAAGTAAAGTATCATACAACAACGTGGTGGAAGAGAGGACAATTCAATCAAACTCATCGTCTTTGCCTGTCTAGTTCTAGTAGAAGTAGAGCTTACTGTTATAAGCCACATGATAGACTGTTAAGGCTAACGACGCGATCTCCTGATTCCAATGATGATAATTACCTGACCAGGTTGTGGTGGTGATTATTAACTTGTCAATACTAATGAAATCAGCGTACATTGGAAGTAACATTGCATTTGTGCCTGGACAAAACCTTCATGCTCATTACATATCGACCGTGATAGACTGAGTGGTAACATCAGGTCAGTGTCGGAGAGGAACTTTTCATTAACCCCTCCAGAAAGTCAAGCTGGAATCGTTCAGGCTGTTTACTAAAGCTTGATAATATGGCTATCTCTCTCTCTCTATTCACTAGATACAAAACAATGTCGGGGTAGAAGGGATGGGGCATGGGGCTCTTTATGAAGACACTTAAATCAAATTTTCGAGTCCATCCTTAGAGATCTTTAAAAATGCATAACCTTATACTTAACCTGAAAGATCTCAGAGCTCAGGTGCAGTTATGGAACAATCTCTGGCTTAGCTGGGATTTAAAGACTTGATCAACGGTCTGCTGATTTGTTCAGATAAATGTAATCACAATTCAGTGTGAGTCCTAGAGGACTGAAGAGTTCTCATAGGTCATAGACATACATGTCCTAACATTCATGTTATAGAACATTGGGTGGGCTTTGTTCAAAATCTTTCACCATGCTACCTACTTATTATGGTCGATTTAGTTTTGTACACAGGCCAAATATTGGCATGGATTTCATAGTAACTTCATGTATGTAGCGACGTGCAAATGGTGTACGTATGGACACTAAGCATAATAAAGTATGTCCTATACGGTGTATTTATTGTTAATTATTTGGTGTTATATGGTGGCTAAGCACAATTTATTGTTCATATATTCCTCAAATAAAAGCAATGACTCGTTCATTTCTCACGTTATGAAAGATTAGAAATCTTCGATAACCAATAATTGTGTAGAACGGGAGAATTTCAAGGCATTCAACTGATTAGACATCCTGATTTCGACAGGGGACCATTAAAAAATTGCCATCATTCTTCATACAAAGTTTTGCCAACTGCATTCGAGACCCCCAGTTCATTATATGAAATTTCGATGGAATATCCTAGATTCTAATCTTATCTTCCTCTAAGTCATTTAAACTTATTCCCAGACCCGTGTGATTTTCAAATTCCAAAGCATGTTGAGCATTTCTCCACTCGTAATATGTTAGTGTACGCAAATCATGAAATCACTGTTCGGATCTCGGGACCCGTAGTTCCTTACGTTCCCCATGACACCAAGCCACCTCAGCTATTAGCACTCAGTACAATCAGCACATACAATATGAAGGTGTATCCTCTGTGACAGACCGCAGCCCTGACATTGAGCTCTGGTGAATACCCCATTAGTATGCATTACACATGGGTCTCTATGTATTGTTGCCAGTAGCTTACATAACCCAAGTGATTTGTGTCCAGAGTGACAAACAATTGAGTGTTAGCAACCCACCTCGCGAGACCCATGTCGGGGACAATACTGTCAGACTTGTCACCACACTGTTGCATGATTAAACATCCACCATAGACAAAAGGCAACATTACAAAATGTGCGTTTTTACAACAAGGAAGTTTCATAAGCTTTTATCAGCAAAACATTTGTGAAGATCTAT